>NC_044364.1:6585000-6885000 GCF_007364275.1 Archocentrus centrarchus
GGTTTGTTGTGTCTGTGTTTTATTTTTTGTTTTTTTAACTGAGAGATGTTTTATCTCTGTATAATTTAGCTAAGTAGTAGCATATAGGACACGTTCTACTGTATACCCCTAAATGACTTTTTACTCTTGAGTGGAGAGCAACACGATCACCAAAAGAAACAAAAAACAGACGATTAGTCAGATAAGAAGTCCCAGAGACACCAAAGAAGAGCTGCAGTCTCCCAATCAAATATGTTTTTGGTTCACTGTATCAAAGGCTGAACTTGATTCTAACATTACAAGTGTGGAAGATAAATTGTGACTCTAGCAAGCACAGGCTCAGTGCTATGATGCTGTCTAAATGTTGCTCTGTCACAACTCTTTGACAACTTGTAGGGAAACTGTTTTGCCACGAAGGGTAGCTTTGACATTGGCCTGTAATTGCTGTATTCTGACTGAGGCCAAATATTTTGCTGACTGGTTGCACACAAGCTGTCTTCAAATATTCTGGAATGCATTCAAAGGACGGAGAACATTTAATTAGTGAAAGCAACCAAGAATCTGCTTTACCTGAAAACAGCATCCAGTGGTGTCCTGTGTGGAGTACAGGATCCCTGCCAGAAGCTGGTGGGTGATGAGCTTGGAATGAGTCCTGTTTTAGGGAGTTGTGAAAGGGCCAGTTTCTCTCCTGGCTACCCTCTGACTGTGTCTGTGCAATTTACACTTCTGCAATGAAGTGTAAATTGCAGCACTCTAAGTTAAACATTGCCAAGACATATTTATTTTCATTTGACTTGATCAGTCACCGATTTTCGTGGAAAAATGTAATCCTACAAACTTATTAAAAATGTCGCATAAAGACTATTAAGAAGCATTTTTAAACCTTTATAAATAGTTTATTGTTACATTTAAGATAAATTACAGCTTTTATCCCAATTCAAAAAACATGGTAAAAAGTTAATGAAAACAGAATGAAATGATTTATTTAATTCACACACAGAAACCAAATCAAATGTTTAAAGTGACAAAATGCATAATTTAAAGAAAAAAAGGTCATTTTGAATTTAATGACAGCAACATGTCTCAAAAAAGTTGGGACAGGGCCATGTTTACCACTGTGCAGCATCCCCTCTTTTAACAACAATCCATAAACATCTGGGAGCTGAGGAGACCAGCTGCCAGACTTTTGGGAGAGGAATGTCCCTTTGCCCCTGATAGAGGATTCCAGCTGCTCAACAGTCCTGGGTTGTCTTTTAATTTTTTTGTTTCAAGCTGCCCATTCCGTAGGCTTTTGAACTGGATGGTCCTCTCCACTTTAGTCCAGATGATGCGGTGTCCATGTTTTCTAAAAAGAATTCCAATTTGGATTTGTTTGACTACAGAACAGTTTTCCACTTTAAATGAGCTTTGGCCCAGAGAGGAAGCAACGAAACCATAAGATATTCTACATTCTTCTTTGCATGATAGAGCTTTGACCTGCATTTGCGGATGGGATGGTGAACTGTGTTCAAATAGTGATTTCTGGAAGTCCTTCTGAGCCCATGGAGTGATTTCCGCAAAAGAATTGTGCCTGCTTTTAATGCAGTGCTGCCTGAGGGCCCGAAGGTCACAGGCATCCAATTTTGATTTTCAACCTCATCCCTTGCACACAGAGATTTGATATTATCTACTGCAAATGAGATTTTCAAAGTTGTCACAATTTTCAGCTGTGGAACATTATTTATAGCAGTTTTAGTTCAGTTGGTCACTCAAGCTTCTGTCCTCCTTTGAAAGAATTCAGGTCAGATTCGCAGTTGCTGTAAATCTGAATTTGCTGCAACTTGTATAAAAGAATCATAATTCAATTCAATTCAATTCAATTCAATTCAATTTTATTCATATAGCATCAAATCACAACAAACAGTCGCCTTAAGATGCTTTGTAATGTAAGACCCTACAGTAATTACATTGTTATTGCAATCAAAACGACCCCCCCCTATGAGCAGCACTTGGTGACAGTGGGAAGGAAAAACTCCCTTTTAACAGGAAGAAACCTTTGGCAGAACCAGGCTCAAGGGCGGGCAGCCATCTGCCATGTCTGGTTGGGGTTGAGGGGGACAAAAAGACATGCTGTGGAAGAGAGACAGATGAACGACAAAACTTGTTACCAAAACATATTTTGCAGTTTGAACTCAACTATGTGAGTAAACGACTCTTCTTCCCACAATGTGGCGTTTTAACATGTAGATTAATCTTGAGCAGATACTGAATGTCCCAAATGAAACTTATGACTACATATATGCACATATCTGGTAACGGATGGAGGAAGGCGTAAATGGCAATATGTTAAGGTGATGATAGTGGAGCGATGTATGGTGGTGGTGGTACTGCTGACTGGCTGATGCAGGACGATGGTGGTGGGTTGAGGTAGGGTGGTGGTTCGAGCTGAAAAAAGAGAAGACATTTGATAAGAGAGAGTGCAATGTGGTTGTTATATTTGATTTTTTTTTGTGTGTATTTGAGTAAGAACACACTCAGAGAACTATGCACGTGAACAACATGAGCATCATCATCATCATGAAATGTCATAAATGCATGAATATGTACCACATATGGAGGCGGTGGGCTGACATCTCCTGGGCTGTACACGGGAGGCTCTCTGCAAGAAGACTGAAAACACAATTCATATATGCGAATGATTTCCTCCTCATCCTCCTGTTGCTCAAATACAGGGATCGTGTATACAGGTAGAGAACTGTTGGAGCTAGATGAACGTAAGTGTCCTGGTTCTCTATTATAAGTCAGGCAACAAAATATGAACACACAGATGGCGACAATCGAGACAGAAATGACCCTGAAAAAAAAAGAGGCAAAAATTAATAAAATGAGGTGTACACAAAGGCATATCAATCTTGCACTGAGAAATACTTACCCAGGCAGCAGCTCACTAAAGGCCATGAGTTTCTTTTTTAAACCTGAGCAAAGTTTAAAAAAAGAGCACTTGTCACTCAAAAAAAAAAAAAGAAAGCAGAAAAAAATTAATCTCATTTTCAACTTCATAAACTTGTCTTTATAATTGTTATGCAGTCAGACATTCATTACATAACGGTTGCCTAACAAAAAGTTCAAAGTTCAGCTGTCAAACTACAGTGGAAAAAAAAAAGAATCTCTTTAAGGTAAACCTAATTAATATTTGCATTAAAACTTTATTTAACACAGTCGCGCACACAGAGTAGACACTTTACATTACGCCTCGGTAAAAAATTAAAGCCGTACAGTATGTGTACTTAATGTATGAACATAGTGAAAGTAGACAGCAAGGAAACACAACTGCAATTTCTTTTTCATTTTAGAAGACACACAATAACAAGCCATGTTTGACCAGGCTTCTCAACAAAATCCATTACAAAGACTAACAGATTAATTTAATACATTTCCATGCTAAAAATTAGGCTTACCTTCAACTATGGGCAGGCTAAGCAGAGGGCTGACTTACAACAGAGAATTTACAGCCTCATGGACTCGTTTAAGGAGCAGAATTCACCTAGATTGGAACCAACGTCAAAGCAATTTATTATCAGTTATGCACAGCATACTGATATCTGTACTGGGCTAAAGTCCACTGCCATTAGAGGTAACAATATGAAGGTGTGATAAAGAAAGGAAATCACATTTGGGGGGGAAATAAGATGACAGCAGAGAGCAAGTACACCTGTTTCAGCTTGTTTTTAAGGAATGTAGTTGAGGTGCTGTTGAAACATGCTGGAGGAATCTGAACAGCGGCTCTCTGTACCAACAGAATTTACTTGCATAATGGGATTTTGTGTGCCTGAAAAAAATGTTTTCAGGCTCACTTGGCCATTCGACATAGGCTGACTTTGAACCACTAGAAGCTCTCAAGCTTTTTTTTCTTTTTAATACCTAATTTTGCTCTCACGTGCTTTTTCAGTCTGTGAGTAACTGCAAGTAATATAAGAAGTTATTGTACCAAGTACAAATCACAAACTGTAATGTTACAGTCGTGGGGGAGGAGGGGGAGGTGGTGGTGCAATAATAGATGAGCCAGTATTGAAAGGTGGTGGAGGAGGAGGAGGAGGGGTCGGGGCTCCTGATCGAAGAGGAGGTGGAGGAGGAGGAGGGGTCGGGGCTCCTGATCGAAGAGGAGGTGGAGGAGGAGGAGGGGTCGGGGCTCCTGATAGAAGAGGAGGTGGAGGAGGAAGAGGGAAGATGCTGTCTGATGAGCTGATAGGTGGTGGAGGGGGAGGTGGGGTTGGGGCACCTGATAGAAGAGGAGGTGGAGGAGGAAGAGGGAAGATGCCGTCTGATGAGCCGATAGGTGGTGGAGGGGGAGGTGGGGTTGGGGCTCCTGATAGAAGAGGAGGTGGAGGAGGAAGAGGGAAGATGCTGTTTGACGGGCTGATAGGTGGTGGAGGGGGAGGTGGGGGGAGATCTGTGGGTGAGGAGAAGGTGGGCGGAGGGGGAAGGTCAGCGGCCATGGAGAGAGAGGGAGGCGGTGGGGGAGCAGGCAGGTTGGGGTCCACATTGGCTGAAGCAGGAGGAGGAGGAGCAAGGCTGGTGCTGGTGGGGACTGAGGGTAATGGCACAGCGATACCGTGACTGAATCTGTATACAAGACAAAAAACACAATAAGAACTCATGAAATCCTGACAGTGAAACGGTTTTCATAATGGAACAGTCCACATTTGAGAAAAATGAATTAGAGGAATATGGAAAAACTTAATGCCACTCATGACTGTAAAGTATAATAGTGGCACTATCTGGCTAAGGGGGTAGCAAATGAATGTGAAGGCCATCCCCACTGTCACAGGGCAAGAGGTGGGGTACACCCTGGACACCAATCAGTACCGTACCCGAGTACCCGAAGACAAATCACAAGGAGAACAAACTCCATACAGAAAAGCCCCGGACTGGATTTGGATCCAGGACCTTCTTGCTGTGAGGTGACAGTGCTATAATCACCCCACCAACATGCAACAAGCATCATAATAATTAATTTCTATAGCAGGGGTGGCCAACTCCAGGCCTTGAGAGCCGGTGTCCTGCAGGTTTTAGATGTGTCCCTGATCCAACACACCTGAATCACATATAGAAGTCATTAGCAGGAATCTGGAGAACTTGACTGCGTACTGAGGAGGTAATTCAACCATTTGATTCAGGTGTGTTGGATCAGGGACACATCTAAAACCTGCAGGACACCGGCTCTCAAGGCCTGGAGTTGGCCACCCCTGTTCTATACTATAGCGTGTTTAATTATGTCAGTGTTACCAGTATACGCCAGCCACAAAGAGGAAGGTCTACGTACAAAGTGGGCTCTGCAGTGGTCTGTACGCTGTCTGTAGTTCCTGCTCTTTTTCTGGGCTGTGGTTCAATGACCTGCGGAGGGAAGATAAATGACAGTCAAAAAAGAAGGCAATAGTATATCGCCACATGGCACTGGAACCCTACTACAGAAGAGAAGGATTTTTTTTTTCTATAAAGCCTTAATCTAATAAGAAAGAAGACTGTTTTCAAACCTATCAGATTTAGCTTTACCTGAAAACTGTGTCCTATGGTGTCCAGTATGGAGTATGATATTGGCTCCCTTGAGTAGAGTTCCTCCGGCTCCCTGCCTTTAGCTGGTGGGGTCATAGACTGGGAATAAGTCCTGTTTTTGGGAGTAGTGAACATGCCAATCTCTCTCCTGGCCACCTTTTCCAAGTGGAAAGCTGCAGCCTACAGAGAACAGCAGAAACGGCTTCAGTTAAGATGCAAAAACTCTGAATGGCATCACTTGTTCCCTTGAGAGCATCATGCTTTCAAGAGAAAATTTACATTACAGCACACTTACTTGCTCCACACATATGCAGCCAGCAGCATTCTAAAAATGTAAGGTTATTTACCAGTGACATCAGGTTGACGGAAGACTCCATGTCTTTAATCTGCTTGGCCTGTAAATCCAGCAGTCTCAGCACAGAGCTGGCCACAGTGTTTATCTGATAGGTCACACTGGCCAATGCCTGGGTGACCAAAGCCTTGGCCGCTTCAACAGCCTTGGTCGAATCCTCTGCCTGCATTATTAAAAAAATAAATGCTTCAAAAGCTTCTGGTTTCCCCCAAAATACAAACCAATCAAAACTTTATTACCTTAAGACCGTTTTGACCCTTTTTTTTTGCTCCTTTTTTTCTGCTCGTTACTCACCTGAACATAATTGTTATCGCAGTAATCTGCCACTCGGAGGAGGTTGCTGTAGTTATCAACAAGATCCTTCCTGGCAGCTGGCGCCTCTTGCAATATCTGAGTAATAAGCTCCGAAAAATTCTTTTGCTCCGTCATTTCTCCCATGGGTGCTGCGAACAAAACCTTGTAAAACCTCAAAGATTTACTTGTCACTGTCTGATGAAGATGGAAAAAGTTTTTTGGAAAGAGTCACTCGAGGAAGGGAAGTGTACGGTCGACGGCGAAGGCGGAAAAATGCTGCAGGCTACAGAATTTAGAGAAGCAGGTCCCAGGGCAGGGCTAACAAGTGAGACCTCGACTAAGACTGCTTTAGTATCATCTGTCAGTCAAGACAAAAAAAAGAAGAAAAAAAAGGCGCACATCATATACTGTTACATATTGTTTTAGACGTCCCATATTCTGCTTGATAAAATCATTTAATATGATTAACATGACACTGCAGGTATGGGCTGGCTCAGGAGCCCAGAGTGAAGCCACTTGCATTATTTGTAAAATCCACTAGAGGTCAGTGCAGTCTAGATAAAATACCTCGGAGTCTGTCGACGTCCTCAGCAATGATGATGGTGGTGGTAGTTGTGAGGGCGATGACCACCGCTCCAGACATTTTGACTCAAGCTGTGGAAAGCAGGTACAATTTTAGGAGAAATCCACCCGAGTATAAGCTAGACAGCCGATGATGATGTTTGCAATTAGGTTGTTACATAATTGCGAAACGCTTAGCCAAGTCTAAACGCTTTGTATTGTTTCAGATATCCTGTTTAAATAGACTGAATTCCCCAACATCCTTCTTTGTGTTCTGGGTAAAACTGACCTCAACTCCAGTTATTTTGAGGTTGATTACAGCAGAGAGAGAGAGCGAGAGAGAGAAAGAGAGAGAGAAAACAAGTCTTCATAATACTGCAACGTATAGTTAAAAACCACACTTTGGAGATCCAGGCCTCATGGCCACCCATTCACCTCTAATTAGTTGGGATGCTTCAGACATATCTTGCAATATTTCCACAGCTACTAGGTGGACTGCCATGACATTTGCAGATGATCTCCCTGAAGTTGCATCATAATGATCCCCAGACTTTCCCCTAGTGCTACCATGAGTTTGACATTTGGATTTTATTTAAATCTCTTAATCATGATTGATTGCCATAGAGTTTGGTACCATTCCCTGACTTATGTGGGCAGCTGGATTCCACCGAGGAAAGCTGCAGGCCAGCTGGTGATTTATTAATCGCAAGCAAATTACAATTAAATGGACAGAAAAAAATCAGGGTGCCATGGCAAGATGTGTCTGTACCAGCAGCAACTGGAGAATGGAAAACAGGCAGCCTGCAGTCTAGTGCTACCATGACAGGGATGTTTCTTGGTATTGAGAGGCGTAATATTTCTTCATGTTTTAAATATATTATACAATTTCAAAAATGAATTTTTTAAAACATAACTAGCAGTCTCCCATTTAGTCTTCCAGCAGTTCCTGCAAGAGCCTTTACAGTCAACAGCTCTGGCCTGATCTAAGTGTCTTGTGGAGAGACCATGACAGATGTAGATAGAAACCCTTTAGGAGGAAATCTGTTTCGGTGAAGCCATTCACTTCATGATCCTGCCACTCCTGGCTCCAGCTTCAAATCCACACACTTGAGTGCAGAAGTGTTCATTGCTCCAAAAAAGTTGCCTTTCTTTACCATTATCCTCACAGTCATCGGTTCATGATTTTTCTGTCTTTTACTGCACATTGGCTTGTAAATGAAGCCATAAACGCTGACCTCAGTGGCCTTTGTGTTTACATCTGAACAATGGCGTCTGAGAGGGATGTCTTTGTTATTTTGTTTTGCACTTGCAGGTCCGTTCAGGATTAATTGTCCCAGAAATATCTCCTTTTTTTAAAATCTGAAAATTGTTTACTTGAGCCTAGATTTCGTCAAGCCCAGGTCTGGTCTGAGCAATACTTACACTGCACTGTAAGATTTTTGCTAGAGTTCAATTCAGTTCAGTTCTATTTATAAAGTGCCAATTCACAACAAACAGTTGCCTTCAGGTGCTTTATATTGTAAGGTAAAGACCCTACAATAATTACAGAGAAAACCCAACAGTCAAAACGACCCCCTATGAGCAAGCATTTGGCGACAGTGGGAAGGAAAAACCTCCAGTATCCGGCAGAACCAGGATCAGGGAGGGGCAGCCATCTGCTGTGACCGGCTGGGGCTGAGGGGAGAGAGACAGGACAAAAGACATGCTGTGGAAGAGAGTCAGAAATTAATAATAATTAGTGACAGTAAACAGAGTAAAAAGAGGTGAATGAAAAGAAACACTCAGTGCATCATAGGAACCCCCCAGCAGCCCAGACCTATTGCATCATAACTAAGGGATGATTCAGGGTCACCTGATCCAGCCCTAACTGTAAGCTCTATCATAAAGGAAAGTTTTAAGCCTAATCTTAAAAATAGAGAGGGTGTCTGTCTCTCTAATCCATATTGGGAGCTGGTTCCACAGAAGAGGGGCCTGAAAGCTGAAGGCTCTGCCTCCCATTCTACTCTTAAGTATCCAAGTAGAGTATGTGCTGTTACCAGTTTGGCCCATATTACAGAATCATTTTGATCCTTGGTGACTGATAAGAGGTTTTTGATAACTTTATTTCTTTATTGGATTCGTTTCACAAGATTAATATTCAGTGCTGTATCAAAGCTATTATATAATTGCTTCATATAATAACTGCATCACATTCTTCTAACTACAATGGAACCACATTATATCATACTCTTATTTCAACTTGAGCCTTGCATGCCCTATTTTTATTGATATAGAAATTGTTTTTATAATTTCCTAGTTTGTTCTTCTGTCTGTGTTTCTGCACTCTAAGAAAGCATGTGTATATAACACAAAAAAATGTGTCATTACACCTGTAACGTGTGAATTTTAATGCGACGTGCAAAAAAAAAAAAAAAAAAGCTTAAATATTAGTTTAAAATTTTCAAAACTGCACGTGTCAGATCTCACGCGGCATGTGTTGCCCCTGAGCTGCTGCTGTTAATATTTAACACATTATGTGTTGTTTTTTAACACATCTGCTCTAACATTGCAGGAAGCACTTTGTAAGGCTGTTTTTGGTAAGTGCTTTGCAAAGAAAATGTATTATTATTATTTTTTCATGTGAGAAAATTATAAATTTATTAGCAAATGCAGTAGAAAACCTACAGCCACGCGTCAGTGCACTTTTTTGGCTTTAGCTCGGTTGAGCAGACTTTACATTTATTTATTTAGATTTTTATTTATTTATTGCACCAGTTCTATATCTTGTGCCTTGTGCTGCAGCAGCAGCTCTTTATCTACAGCAGTAATTCAACACACTATTTCTAGACAAGTTATGGCCTCACCATAACAATACAGCTGAGGAGTGGGAAAACACTCTATACTTACCTTACTGCCCTCTCACTGACCTCAGACATGATGTCACCTGAAATGCACAACTGTGGCGTTTTAGCATGTTCATTATCATGTTGTGACTGTTGCTGTTTAAGTCCTCTGAATCTCAGTACTGGAAAAAAAAAGTGTGAAAAATGTTTGCTAATGAACAAGTTCACTATTTTTAGCCAGAACCGTCTGATAAGAAGTGAACTGTTAGATTTATCAGTGACCCCCCCCCCCCCCCCCCCGAATTAGAGATTATCGGCGTTCAAATCTGTCAGGACAGCATGAAGTGCACCCTGCTGTTTTATGGTCTTGTTTACACCGTCGAACTATCCAAGTGTGAAGTCAGCCGTTTGATTTTAAAATGGGATTGCCTGTAGTGGCTTTAAGCTCAACATACATATTATTCACTAGAGGGTGTGGAAGAAATTATTCTGTCATTCTAATTAAGTATCAAGAAGCCTGGTAGAAGTGAATCACCTTCAGAGCTTTGCTCCATGGAAATCACTGGTACCTCATGTTGTGCAGAGCTGTGCTGGGAATAATATAACATCACCATATCCCCCCAAAATAATATAGTCATATAGTTTAGGTTTCTGAGCTGCTCTTACCTGAATACAAGTACACGTTGAATAAATAAATGTTCTGTTGGCATTTTGTGGGTGTATCCACAAGGATTGAAGAACTTGTTGAAGCCATTTCCTCCCCAATGAAAAGCCAACCTTTAAAAATATTTTCTATCTAGCATTGTTTATATGAAGCAGTCCTCTCCTCCATTGCCTTTGGTTTATTTTTACATTTGTTGGCATGTTACCACCAGCAGCTGCTGAAACCATTGGCTGGATGTTATTCATACTGCACACAACTAATTTTTTGCACAGCATTGCTCCTATTAATGTCCTACTTTGATAGTTCTATGGATCTTAATGAAATATACTTTTGGCTGCTCTCTTATTGCCCGAGGGGCTGCCACTTTTCCACCAGATGCTCTTCCTGACACAATCCTCCCATCTGGGCTTGGGACTGGCACTAGGAGTACACTAGCTTGTGATCCCCCGAGGCTGGTTTTGAGCTTCTTCCTGGTATTGAACTGGAGAGCTTTCACACATAAGGCATATGTATTAACCATGGAGCCACAGCTTTTTGAAAATTTGCTGGCCTTTTTCACAAGACCCTCAAACTGTGGCAGCCTTAGACACTTATCAAAACGTCTAAGCACAGTTTCTTATGTCCCCAGATTACACATGCCAAGTTTGAAGAAGACTGAATGAACTGTTGTTGAGATAAATGAAAGACAGACATACAGAGATTCCTTTTTTTATCAGCATAAGCCAGACAAATGTTGATTAAGCTGGAATAATAATAGACATGTAAATGGAGTCTACATTTTTCTAATCCTAGTTTGGCTTAATATAGTTAAATGTCATCCTATACACTGCAGTAACTACCTGCATACACTGACACATGCAGAGCTCAGCAGCAGGCATTTCCAATAGTGTGCAACATGTAGCTGTTTGTGAAGATTGGATATTTTGGGCTATCACAGTTTCTCCACACTTCACAGACTTCCATTAAAGGAAAAGCCAGATTTAATTATACTTCCAGGGAGTGCGGGAAAACTGCATTGAAGGGACACACCACACACACATGGACACACACAAAAGAGGCAGCAGTTAACACTCTTTCACTGTCTCTCGCTGGGCACACACAACTGAGAACTCATTTCCCATTAGTCTTCAGGCACCTGCGGCTGTTTTCAGTCTATGAGCCAGTGGCCTCTAAAAACTCACCTCAGAGCTTTTCTTTTGATCAATTTCTGTTCTTATTATGGCTGTGACATTATTTCAGGCTAGAAAAGCTTTCTTTACACTTTATATAGATTGTGGTTTTCTTAAGTACTTCAAGGACTCACACCCTCGTGACAAGGTGTCACCACACACGTGTGAGGACATTTTCTAACCTCAGATACTGACTCATACACACTCACCCGTACCTGATTAGATTTTTATCAGCTCAGCTAGGATGCATTGTATAGTCAGGGTCGCTCACATGCTGGACATATGACACGTGTTTCCGAAGAGATCAGCAAGTAATATTTATTATCTCTTTCAAGGTATCAGCTGTGTGGTGTGGTAGATAATCTTGGCATAAACAGGACAGCACAACCTAAACTACTGTCTTGGCTTCTCTCAAAATGTAAAGGAGCCCACCCACCACTTTAATCATACTCTGGATCTTGTCCTGACATATGGCATAGAAACTGAAGACTTAACAGTATTCCCTGAAAGCCCCCTCCTGTCTGATCATTTCTTAGTAACATTTACATTTACTTTAATGGATTACACAGCAGTGGGGAATACGTTTTATTACAGTAGAAGTCTTTCTGAAAGTGCTGTAACTAAGTTTAAGGATCTAATTCCTTCATTGTTATGCTCTTCAGTGCCATGTGCCAACACAGTGCAGAGCAGCTACCTAAACTCTGCTCCCAGTGAGGTCGATTATCTCGTCAATAGTTTTACATCCTCACTGCGTATAACTTTGGATACTGTGGCTCCTCTGAAAAGGAAAGCTTCAAATCAGAAGTGCCTGACTCCGTGGTATAATTCACAAACGCACAGCTTAAAGCAGATAACCCGAAAGCTGGAGAGGAAATGGCGTCTCACTAAATTAGAAGATGCTCATTTAGCCTGGAAAAAGAGTTTGTTGCTCTATAAAAAAGCCCTCCGTAAAGCTAGGACATCTTACTATTCATCATTAATTGAAGAAAATAAGAACAACCCCAGGTTTGTTTTCAGCACTGTAGCCAGGCTGACAAAGAGTCAGAGCTCTGTAGAGCCGAGTATTCCTTTCACGTTAACTAGTAGTGACTTCATGGATTTCTTTACAAATAAAATTTTAGACATTCGAGAAAAAATTATTCATAACCATCTCAAAGATTATTCTTCATGTTCGGCTGCTTTCAGCACTGCTGGTATTTGTTTTGACTCTTTTGCTCCAGTTGATCTTTCAGAGTTAACTTCAATAGTTACTTCCTCCAAACCAGCAACATGTTTGTTAGACCCCATTCCTACTAGACTGTTCAAAGAAGTCTTTCCAATTATTGATGCTTCAATCTTAAAAATGATCAATCAGTCTTTATTAGTTGGCTATGTACCACAGACCTTCAAGGTGGCTGTAATTAAACCTCTGCTTAAAAAGCCATCACTTGACCCAGCTGTCTTAGCTAATTATAGGCCAATCTTCAACCTTCCTTTTCTCTCAAAGATTCTTGAAAGAGTAGTTGTAAAACAGCTAACTGATCATCTGCAGAGGAACGGTTTATTTGAAGAGTTTCAGTCAGGTTTCAGAATTCATCACAGTACAGAAACAGCATTAGTGAAGGTTACAAATGATCTTCTTACAGCCTCTGACAGTGGACTCATCTCTGTTCTTGTCCTGTTGGACCTCAGTGCAGCTTTTGATACTGTTGACCATAACATTTTATTACAGAGATTAGAGCTTGCTATAGGTATTAAAGGTACTGCACTGCAGTGGTTTGAATCATATTTATCTCATAGACTCCAATTTGTTCATGTAAATGGGGAGTCTTCTTCACACACTAAGGTTAATTATGGAGTTCCACAGGGTTCTGTGCTAGGACCATTATTTACATTATACATGCTTCCCTTAGGCAGTATTATTAGAAAGCACTGCATCAATTTTCATTGTTATGCAGATGATACTCAGCTTTACCTATCAATGAAGCCAGATGACACACATCAATTAGTTAAACTGCAGGAATGTCTTAAAGACATTAAGGCCTGGATGACCTCTAATTTCCTGCTTCTAAATTCAGATAAAACTGAAATTCTTGTTCTCGGCCCCACAAATCTTAGAAACATGGTGTCTAACCAGATACTTACTCTGGATGGCATTACTTTGGCCTACAGTAACACTGTGAGAAATCTTGGAGTCATTTTTGACCAGGATATGTCCTTCAATGCACATATTAAACAAATATGTAGGACCGCTTTTTTGCATTTGCGCAATATTTCTAAAATTAGAAACATCCTTTCTCAGAGTGATACTGAAAAGCTCATTCATGCATTTATTACTTCTAGGCTGGATTATTGTAATTCATTATTATCAGGCTGTCCTAAAAGCTCCCTGAAAAGCCTTCAGCTGATCCAAAATGCTGCAGCTAGAGTACTGACAGGGACTAGAAAGAGAGAGCAGATTTCTCCCATATTGGCTTCTCTTCATTGCCTCCCTGTTAAATCTAGAATAGAATTTAAAGTTCTTCTCCTCACATACAAGGTCTTGAATAATCAGGCACCATCTTATCTCAAAGACCTCATAGTACCATATCACCCCAACAGAGCACTTCGCTCTCAGACTGCTGGCTTACTTGTGGTTCCTAGGATACTTAAGAGTAGAATGGGAGGCAGAGCCTTGAGCTTTCAGGCGCCTCTTCTGTGGAACCAGCTTCCAGCTTGGATTCGGGAGACAGACACCCTCTCTATTTTTAAGATTAGGCTTAAAACTTTCCTTTATGATAAAGCTTATAGTTAGGGCTGGATCAGGTGACCCTGAACCATCCCTTAGTTATGCTGCTATAGGCCTAGTCTGCTGGGGGGTTCACATAATGCACTGTTTCTCATTCACCTTATTTACTTTGTTTATACTCCACTCTGCATTTAATCATTAATTGATATTAATCTCTGGCTCTCTTCCACAGCATGTCTTTCTCTCCCCTCAGCCCAACCGGTCGCGGCAGATGACTGCCCCTCCCTGAGCCTGGTTCTGCTGGAGGTTTCTTCCTGTTAAAAGGGAGTTTTTCCTTTCCACTGTCGCCAAGTGCTTGCTCATAGGGGGTCGTTTTGACTGTTGGGTTTTCTCTGTATTATTGTAGGGTCTTTACCCACAATAATACAGAGGCGACAGTTTGTTGTGATTTGGCGCTATATAAATAAAAAAAATTGAATTGAATTGAATTGAATTGTCTCACTGTTGCCCACTCAGATCAACAGATAGAATTGTCCCGATTTAACAGTGGGTTAATTAACTTGACTGGCTATAGTGACCATAATAAGCTGGCCAGGGCTGGCTATAAACTGGTACAAGTTACACAAAGTGCTCAAGAGTTCATTGATCTCAGAAATAAAATGTCAACATCAACTCAATTGCAGCTGTTATCTATTTAAAGGAACAACCTTATCAGCAGTAATGCAATAACTTCCACCAGCAGAGACATGTGGTGAGACATTGATTTGGACTCCACAAACAACGCCTCCCCCACTCCCCACACATGCATAAAATGATTTGACATTATAAAGCGGGCAGCATGGTGGCGTGCGGCTAGCACTGTTGCCTCACAGTGAGAAGGTCCTGGGTTCAAATCTACCTTGGTTGGGACTTTTCTGGGTGGCGTGTGGGTTTTCTCCAGGTACTCCAGTTTCCTCCCACAGACCAAAGACATGCAGTTAGAGGGGTTAGACTAATTGGTGATTCTAAATTGCCCATAAGTGCAAATGGTTGTCTGCCTCTCTGTTACCATTCAACAGGCTAATACAGAGAGGTTTACCCTGCCTCTTGCCACATGACAGCTGGGATAGGCTCCAGCCCCACCGCAACCCTGAAAAGGATAAGAAAATGGATGGATGTATTATAAAGCCCTGTCTATTAATTTACTGTGGTCATAATAAATTCAAGGTTAACAACTTTGACAATAAAAGAGAACTTTATTATCATCATACGTACAACAAAATTAATCGTTAATTGCATTTAACAACTGTTATAAATCAAAGTGCCTGATGCAGCAGGTTGGTATGAAGATGTGTGATATGATCTGCAAGCATAAACCTTGGTATTTGAAAGCTGTGTTTTTCATTTTAAAATGTATCAATAATAATAGTTATGCTTGCTTATCTCAAAGAACAAAAAAATAATCATTGAATAAATGTAAACATGCTGTTTAGTTCAGTACGGCGGAACTAGATTGAAATATAAAAAACATAATATAATGGGTTAAGAAGCAAATAGAAGGAAGCAGATGTGTCCTCTTAACACAAGTCCCAAGTTCTTGTTTAAAGTGTAACCAAAGTGAGGTGAATGATCAGCTGGTTGGCAGCAATAAAACCAGCTGAAGGATTTCAATAATGTTTCAACATGACTTCATGAAACATAAAAGAGTGAATGCAACAACGAGGTAATTCAACTTTCAAGAGGACCATTTTGTTTTTGCTTAGCTAGTGACATAATGAATGCACCTGCTGGTGCAATAAAGTAGGTCACATAGCAACTTTGTAGCTGTGCACAATTTAGGAGGGCAAAAGCAGTGGAGTTGTAGAGATGTGCTTGGTACCATATTGAAGAACAGTGAATACAAACTTTTGCAAAAAATTTGTTGCACATTGTGAGAAATCCAAAGGCACTCATCATCCATATATGCAAAAAAAAAACAAAAAACAAAAAACCACTTCCTTGTTTTTGCATGTTTAAACTTTGTTTTTCAAGCTGCGATAGGTGGCAGTTTTAACCAAAATAATTCAAATAAGTTATAGTGCAAAACAGTAGGGATGCGCCGATCCGATATTCAGTATCGGTATCGGTCCGATCCTGGCCTAAATTACTGGATCGGATATCGGAAAGAAATAAAAAAGCCGATCCGACCCGACCCACATTAGCTACATTACAGTTCTCCGTCGTCTTCTTCGTCTTATGGGTTTGCGGTTAACCAAACCAGCTTAAAGCTGCATTACCGCCCTCTACCGGAATGGAGTGGTGATCAGGAAATAACCCCCTCAGTTCTCCGTCGCTGCGACGGGTTCCGACACACGGGGAGCGACGTCGCTCGCTCTCCATTCATTTCCTATGGAGCTTGTGCGATGAGGCGACAATCGCTTGCCCTCCTCCAGCTAAGCGACCGGCGACGTTCGTGCATGTGAAATTTCGAGCTCGTACACGTAGACGTGCACACGCGACCAGGCGACGCGACACAAGAAAGTTGGAAAATGTTCTACTTTTGTCGCTGTCGCGTGGCACTAAACCAATCAGCGAGAGTTTCATTGACTGACCAATGAGCGGAGAGTATGCTACACGCTGCAGTCTGCAACCACTTTCAGCATGAAGGAAAGCATCGTTTTATCTATGTTTGCTCAGGCAGCCCCCAGTTTTTCAACATAAACACTGATGATGCAACAGCAGCAGTCAGCTGATTTACGTGCAGTCTGTCTGCACAAGAGCAAAGAGGCGGAGCCGGTGAGCTCAGATGGAGCAGAAGAAAGCTTTTCTCCCTGTAAACATTGGGAAACAGCTGGAGGTCCTTCATCAACCACCTGATCAGTAAGTGAAGAAAAGAGAACTTTGTAGTTGCTTCATCCACCCTGTTTGTTTCACACAGGGAAAAACTGCAGTACGGAAGTTAAAATACGCAGATGAACTGTTAATGTGAAAGAAGTATTTCTTATCCAGTTACTCGGGTAATTGATGGTATAATTGATTGAATACTCGATTACTAAATTAAGCAATAGTTGCAACATACCATAAGCCAATGCATCACCTTCCCACATAGGAACAGCAGGATTCAGGTGATAGAGCGATTGTTGTAAGTAAGTAAAGTTTATTTATTTAGTGCTTTTCACAGATAAAAAGTCACAAAGCCCTGTACAATAATTAAAACACAATATCAAAAAACCCCAGATAAAACATCATGTTAAAAACATATTAACATTACCATATTAAAAGAAAAAGAATAAAAATAAAGTCAACAGAAAGCCTGGTTAAACAGAAAGGTTTTCAACTGTTTTTTTAAGACTCCACAGAGACAGCTAAATGGAGCTGGAGTGGTAAACAGTTCCAGAGCTTTGGTGCCACTGCCTGAAAAGCTCTGCCCCTCCCTGGTTCTTAGTCTTGTATGTGGGGCAACTAAAAGATTTTGATTTTGTTGTGTGTGAGACTGTTGATGTGTGTAAAATGTATCCAGGCATTTGAAATCAATAGTTTTTTTTTTTTAAAGATCGGATTTGTATCGGCAGATAAAATATCGGTATTGGACCTAAAAAAGTGGTATCGTGCCATCCCTACAAAACAGCAGTGAGACAATGTTAAAGAATAGAGTGAACAAAGTGGAAGATTGAACTTCTGAAGCTACAGCGATCCAAAGCCCAAAAGGGGAATCCGAGGTTTATATTCATCAGGTGGCAGAGAACATGATTGTTAATGACTATCTGCAGCTGTTAAATGTTAACATAACGGGTTCAGATTCCCATCCTCTCCACCTCCTGTGACTCTTCATTTTCTTCAGTCTTGACTGTCTAATATAATAGACTGTGTGTGTGTGTGTGTGTGTGTGTGTGTGTGTGTGTGTGTGTGTGTGTGTACAGAACATTTTAAAAAATGACAAAAAAATCAAGTGTCAAAGAAAAGAACTTCTAAGGATCATGAAGCCAGGGTTTAGAAAATGGTGTTTATTTTTTTTCTTATGTAATCTACTGTAAACCGCACATAATTTGTAAATTCAGTTTGTTTAGTCAATTATGGCAGGAACATGTACACATGGTTCTTATTTCAGGGTGGAAAAAAAATAGCTCAGTGGAATATTTTCCCCTTTACTGAATTCTCTTCCACTAATATCAATGTGCACAAAGTGCTCTAACAGTTGCTGTGCAACAGCCAATGAAATAAGGCTTATTACATGCTACATTATAGTTGGACTGTACACTTAACTGTAAGTACATCACACATGAAGACAGATTGAAAATGTACTGAGCTGTAAACCTCCTCATTCTTTGAAAGGACATGTCATCTGTTTTTCTAAGTAATCTAAACAGTGATGTTATGACTATGGAAATCAGAATGATGTTACTCACTCACTTTTGTCACTCAGCCCTTTGCTCAGAATCTAATCACTACCCCACTCCAGTTTCATTCCCTTGCTCCCTTTTTTCATTTCCCCATCTTTATAACTCCCCTTCTGGCCTGAGCTAAAGGAGGGAATTGAGAGCAAAATATGTGGAGTCCCTCCCAGACACTCCAGTGCTCGTTAGTGAGGAGTCACTATCCTACAGGGAGGCAAGCAGACAGCTCAGGCAGGGACGCTGCACCAGTGTGTCTTATTCTGTATCTCATCTTGCACCATTATAGAAACTTCTGATCAAAGATAATGTGAGCCATCCGAATCCTGGCAGGCCGGTAAACAAAAACAATAACAGTAACAAAGGAAGGAAGGAAGGGGGGGGGGGGGGGGGTATGGGGTACTTTGTTCAGTGCTGTAAAGTAGTAAGAGGGAAGGCTGCAGAGAAATGTGGGCTGGGTTATGCTGGCACTTAAAAAGAAGCTCGCGTTGGCTCCTGTGCATTTCACCAGCAGCCAGGCTGGAAGGCAAAGAAGGGAACAGTGAAGGAGTAGATGAGACAACAGCTTCGGGCGGAAGGTGTACTCTCACTCCATTGAAGGAAGTGTATTTTTAGCTCTTCCACACAACTCTTTCACTTAACAGTTTTTCTTCCACTGTTTCTTTGGTGGTAGCTAGCCATGGGTACGGGTTTGGACAGGTTTCTATGGTCAGTACTGCTGCTGCTGCCAGTCTTTGGGCTGTCTGAGACTCTGCCAGAAAGCTGGCTGCCTGGGGAATATTCAGACACCATTGCTGATGCACAGAAGTTCCTTAGTGACTACAACCGAACTGCTGAGGAAGTGTTTTTCTATAGTGTCTCTGCCAGCTGGAACTACAACACCAACATAACAGACCACAACTCAAAGCTTCAGGTAGGACGTCTCCTGCAATCTTGCGCTTACAGGATGACTTGTTAACCAGCTCTTTCTCTCATGCTGCTATTTAAGTGTCCAGCATTCTTGCTGTATTAGCATCTCGTCAAACCAAATACATGCATGGTCAGAGGTTTCTGTGGATCTCAGCTCTGCTTGACTTGGAGATTACTACTATTCATCTCTCTCCAGGGTTGCATGCTCAGTTTCCTCCTAGCGCAGCCAACTCTGCTTGTGCTGTAATGGAAAAGAAATGAAATCTGATTGCCTGTGGTGTGACCGTCTCCAGTTTTTAAAAATATAATTCTAATGGGTCTTGCATGCTCTCATGTTTGCCTTTTTTTTTTGTTTAACTGTTTGTTTTATGATATTTCTGCTTGAAATATTTTTGTCCTCATGGTAGCAACTCTCTGCTAAATGCAGCTGTGCACACACCAGCAGACTTTATTGCCCAGTGAGGGAATATTTGCAGAAAATAAAATGCCTCTTTAAAACAATTTCAAAATTTATTTTCTTAAAAGCAAGCTGCCACACAGTTTTTTTTAGAGTTGCACATCACCACATGTCTCAAAAAGAGTTGCATTAAAAGTAGTGAGACAAGCTAAAGCCAATAAGACAGTAGAAAAGTACAGTAAGACAGGAGATTACAGAAAACAGTGAAGCTGCAGAGGTGTGGAAAAGACACACACCCAAATGTTGGACAGCTGTCACAACAGGATTTCAGTAAACTATCCGGGATGTGAACGCTGCTCTCCTCACACACACACCAGGTGTCCCACACTGAACTCATTTAACCGGGTCAGGCTACAGAATGTGTTTTGTTCCGCAGAATGCTTTCGTGATGCAAGGTGAAAGACAAGCAGACTTGCAGATGCCATGTAAGAGCATATTTTTCTTTTTCCTGGGTGGTTTAAAGATGGATCAAAGTGAATCCGAGCACTGAACTCCATCTGATCTGGCAGCCAGGGGCGTGCACGGCAATTCCACTTGACCAAGAAATTTTCTAATGTGGGCGATACCTCTTAAGCTGCACTGTAAGTGTGATGCAGTTAAATAAATTGAAAAGTTATTGTATTTACATACTGATCGTCCACGCTAAGAAAATACATCCACAGAGAATCTGCATTTGACTCTTCATTGCGTTTCTTTGGTTGAGAAAGAGATTGTTCCTGTGGATAAATGGGTGGAGGCTGGCTTGAAGAAAATGACTGAGAAAAATACAGATTGAGAGGAAGAGCACAAAGGTCAGAGTTAATGCTTTAACTCAATGTCATCTTTTTTTTTTCCCCTCCTGCAGGCTGTTATTTCAGGAAAGGCTATGAAAACGGCAGATAAGAAAGACTTAAGTGGAAACATGAAATAGGCTACAGTTCTGTTTTATATAAGCATGTGTGTGGCGCAAGTGGTGACATATAATCACTGACTCATTGCCGTTGGTTGTGTCAATATGTGTGTGCAATTATTTTGTAATTTTTTTTTTCATGTTTGTGCAAGCAAGTATGACACACACACACACACACACACACACACACACACACACACACACACACACACACACACACACACACACACACACACACCAGCCAAAGAATAAAACAGTTGCAAAACCATTAAAGGATTTTTCTTAGAAAGAAAGTCAGAGCTGCTGATGCACAGTTTAACATTCTGAATGGCAAGGGGAGTAAATCAATGTTGAACACATGTTCTATCAGTCCAGCACAGCATCCATTCTTCCAAAGACTTATGCTCATGGCCTATATGAGTCCCATAAAAAGAAGCTCTTGGTACTCAGTGAAGCCATAGATAAGCATGTGCTCTGGAGTAGCAATAGCATTTTTCTTTTTAAAAGAGACATTATCCTTGAGCAAGGGTTATTTTGCTCCTCAGCAGCTGCTCAATAGATAGGTAGAGTGTTTTATTGATTCCACAGAGAAGCTGTGCTGTTACAGCTATTAAGAATCAAGCAATATGAAGACATTCTAGTTAAACAGTTACAGTACTGAGATAGAAGGCTGGAAAAACAAATGGCAAGTGACAGAGATGAGCTTAAATCCTTGCATCAAACTGCATGGTCATCCAACAAGTTGATTTCAAGGAATCCGCAAGTAAGCATAAATGTCTGCACCAAACGCTGCTTTTATTTATATGTTTATTTAACAGGCTGTAAACATGGATATTTCTATTCTGCAGTTGAATATTTTACATGAGAGTCTGTGGGGGAGCTTCTTGCTTTTTGAGTCAGCCTCAAGTGGCCATTGGACAAACTGTACTTGGAGAATTTGTCATTTTCCCAATGGCCCACATGAGATAGCTGCAGAAGGGCACACCAATGAGCTGAACTCAGTTCTAGTGAGTTGGTGGGGCCCTTCACTACAGTATGTCATGTGGGCACTGTGCTTTAAAAGGCACTGTGGTCTGTAATAGCAGCTTGCAAAACTGATCTGTCCTTTCATTTTCTAGAGGACGACAGTCTTCACAAAAAAACTGGCATGAGCAGTAACCGTCTGATAATAGAGTCCAACCCCGTATTGTACAACTGTCTGTTCACTTTGTGCCAACTCTGTCCTGTCCTCAGCCCAACCAGTTGTGGCAGATGACTGCCCCTCCCCAAGCCTGGTCCTGACGGAGGTTTCTTCCTGTTAAAAGGGAGTTTTTCCTTCCCACTGTCGCCAAATGCTTGCTCGTATGGGGTCGTTTTGACTGTCTTAACCTTACAATATAAAGATCCTTGAGGTGACTGTTTGTTGTGATTTGGCACTATACAAATAAAACTGAATTGAATTGAACTGCAAGTAGTTCCTACAGAGAGCTCCACCAAGTTTTTTTTCAGCTGCCCTCTTGTACTTTTGACAGATATCAATATTGAAAAAAAAAACTGACTGGATTATAACAGACATAAACATTTTTAGTTATTAGTATTTTTTTATTACTGCCTCTTGACATGCCTGCAAATGCACAGTTAAAGATATTAAGATATTTCCACCTTGTTTTGTCTTAAGGTGAATGCATCTCTTGAAGAACAGGAATTCGTGGAGGCGTGGGGGATGAAGGCTAAGCAGGTCTTCATTTCCGGAGTTCTCGACTCTCTTCCTAAAGATAAGAAATTGATGGAAAAGATAAAACTACTGGGTGCTGCCAACCTTCCCCCAGAGGAAAGAGAAAAGGTTTGTCTGTGAGATCTTTGTTGAATCAGTAATCATGTTTTTGACACCACTAAACTCTGTTGTATCCTTTTTTTTTTTTTTTTGCCTAAAGTATAACACCATTCTCAGCACCATGGACAGTATTTATTCAACAGCTAAGGTGCACCCACAGCCAAACATAAGCTGGAGTCTGGAACCTGGTGAGTACACTACAATAAATCATCCATTTAAAGATCAAGACGCATATAAATCATATGATGCAAGAGTTTTTAATGAAAGCATTGCCATCAATTGCTATCAATAAATCAACAAAGTCCAGGGGAAGAAGGATACTTTTAAGTGATTAAGATCTTATCAGCTTTTGAAAGGAACAGGATGGGCATATTCATTCCAGGGTGGCCTCCAGAGGACGTGCTGTGGATATGTTGAGTTAATATCAAGAGAAACAACACTTTTAGCTTTTTGGTTTTTAGCTTCATTGGCATGAATTGTGAGCAATAGTCCTTTGTGCTTTGCCAGCAGCAACTTCATAAACTAAAACGACATGCAGCACGACAAGAGAGCAAACGCAGTTCTGCTAGAAGTTTTTGCTGATACAAATAAATAGGCTCTCTGCGGTTGTTAAGCTGCAGCCCCCATAATTATTACTCATCTCTTAATCTTTGAAATATTCCATGGTTACTCCACAGCACATACACTCTCAAAAACATTTCTGCCTTTATAATAACAAAGACTTCCAGGTATTTCTGTGGGTCAGCTCTAACCTTTTCCTAACCTTCATTTCCTCTCTCTGCCATTTTAAAGGAAAATGTTGGTTTAAGAAATTCTCAAGATATCACAGAGTTGTCACAAAGTGGGTAGACTGAAATCAGGAAAACCTGAAGCTTTTGAGTTTTATGCACCAGGTTATCAGTCTACCTCCTTGTATATTACATTTTTTCCACATCGTTTTTTTGTGTGTGTGTGTTTTTTTTTTTTTTTTAAAGAGCTCACAAACATCATGGCTACGTCCAGGAGCTACAAGAAGCTGCTGTATGCCTGGGAAGGCTGGCACAATGCATCGGGTGTACCAATCAAAGAGCACTATCCAAGCTTTGTGGAGCTCAGCAACAAAGCCTCACGAGCTGATGGTAAGTACTTCTTCTTAACGAGATTCCTAATGCTAGAAATGGGGTTTTAATTTGATGAGAATGAAGACGCAAAGCAGAATGAGAATACAGGAGCAGGAAAGACTACCTTAACATTTTCATCCTGTTCAGGATTTCAGGACACTGGAGAT
Organism: Archocentrus centrarchus; assembly: GCF_007364275.1. Taxonomy (NCBI): domain Eukaryota; kingdom Metazoa; phylum Chordata; class Actinopteri; order Cichliformes; family Cichlidae; genus Archocentrus; species Archocentrus centrarchus. Next base: position 6,608,765 of record NC_044364.1, read on the forward strand.
GATTGGCGCTCTTGGTATGAGACTGCTACCTTTAGGCAGGATTTAGAGGAACTGTACAGGACTATTGAACCCCTCTACCTGAATCTGCATGCCTTTGTGCGCCGCCAGCTCTACAACCAATACGGTCCCAAGTATATCAACCTTAAAGGACCTATCCCTGCCCACCTGCTCGGTAACATACATGCAATATTTGCCAATATGAGCTACACATACATGCATAACATAAAAGGCTGTGCAAAAATGACTCGGGCCATCGGGCCTGAAAATATGGCAGAAAATTTGCATGTATTTATTTTTTTATTTACAGTCCCTAACATAAAGAGTAATTATTTAAGTCTGTTTTCCTCCTGACCCCCAGGAAATATGTGGGCCCAGACTTGGAACAACATTTATGATATGATGATCCCATTTCCTGACAAACCCAACATTGATGTGACTCAAGAAATGGTCAATCAAGTAAGTATGAGGGAAAGCTCTTATGGAAATTGATTAGTTTGGAGGAGGGGGAAAAAAAATCATTCTTTGGTTCTTCCAGACCATCAAGTGTTCTCTGCAATTAGAATAATTTTGTCAAATAGCATTAATTGCGACTAGTCTGATTGTTTCCACTTCACAGGGCTATAATGCCACACACATGTTTCGTGTAGCTGAGGAGTTCTTCACCTCTCTGGGTTTGGAGAGCATGCCTGAGGAGTTCTGGGAGGGGTCCATGCTGGTTAAGCCTGAAGGTCGAGATGTGGTGTGCCATGCGTCTGCCTGGGACTTTTACAATCGCAAAGACTTCAGGTAAAATGAATTTTGGTTGCGTTTCAGATATTTTTTATTGCTGATCAAACTTAATAAAATATAATTAAGCAACTCTATTCATGTTTAATTCCTTTAAGAATCAAACAGTGCACCACAGTCAACATGGAACAGCTCTTCACCGTGCACCACGAGATGGGACACATTCAGTATTACCTGCAGTACAAGGATCAGCCTGTGGGATTCCGCCGTGGAGCCAACCCTGGTTTTCATGAGGCTGTTGGCGATGTTTTGTCTCTTTCGGTTTCCACGCCCAAGCATCTGAAAACAATTAATCTTCTGAAATCTGTGACCTCCGACATCGGTAATGAGACTAACTTAAATAAAATATATAGAAGCCACCAACCTTCCTTTTGGTGATCCATGGGCTTTAGTGCCATAACTGTCTGAGAGAATAAAAGGGCATCTTTTAGAAGTTAACATGCTTTCTAAACAGCATTTTCTTCCCTAGATTCTGATGCAAGTGTGTATTTTTGCAATAAAACCTTAGTTTTTATAAACTCAGACAGCTGAGGTCAATTCATATGTAGATATCCTATTTTTTATTTGTGTGTTTTTAATAAACGCTGCATTGTGTTCCTCTAGAAACTGATACCAACTACTTGCTGAAAATGGCTCTGGAGAAGATAGCCTTTCTGCCCTTTGGCTACCTGATAGACCTCTGGAGATGGGATGTCTTTAGTGGAAAGACCCCTCCGGAGCGTTACAATGCTGACTGGTGGTACCTCAGGTAGGAGATACTGTAGTTCAAGTTAAAAGAATTGTTTATGAAGTATGTTTGGATAGGATAGGAGGGTTAACAGTAACGGCTACTGTCTAGGGTTTTCCCCTTGATACCTGGTACGACTTAAGAAAGTAATAAACAAGGGCTGTGGCTGTGCTGGCTGGCGTTCAAACTATGAAATATGTCTGTGTTAGTGTGAAATGACATGTTGCTGGAAAATAAGAAAACATACCCAGTTAACATTTCATGGAAACATAAAAATCTAACAATAGAGAATAACTTTCCAGATCACACGTAATAGTTATGCCGCCTAAGCCAGCTTGTTTTAAATTAAGCTGTCTTATTTCTTTTAACAGAACAAAATACCAAGGCATCTGCCCGCCCACCAGGCGCACAGAGGAGCACTTTGATCCTGGGGCAAAGTATCACATCCCTGGAAACACACCATACATCAGGTAGCATCCTGTTCCAGCCTCGGCACTGTGAAGCAGAAGTCATGGCGACAATCAGTTGGTTGATTGATATTTTCAGGACAGCCCCAGCTGTCTGATTAATGTTGTGTTCACACAGAAAGTACTGCACACAAAGTGGAACAAAGGAGAAGACCTTTAAGATTAAAATTCCATAAACTTGAAACTGCCATGAGTGTGTGTATACAGTACTGTGCAAAAGTCTTTATATTTTGCTTCCAAGGAGCCAAATATTCTTGGAATTTTTTAAAAGTGGTCTTGAGCAGAAGGTCTTTCAAAGCTTTTCTTTGGACACCGACTGCCTTTTCATTCCAGTCCCTGTACCTGACCATTTTCAGAGGAATTTTGTTTGCTTGTTGGTTTGTTAATCCACTTAAAATTCACCTATGAATTATTCAAGCATTAAAAAAAAACTCAGCCATCTGTAAAAAAGCAGGGGATGCCCTGTCATGGTCTGGGGCTGCATTGGATGACTGTAGCTGAGGATATAGAGCCAGTCATCTACTAATCAGAAGGCTGGTGGTTCAATCTCTGGCTGTCCCAGTCTGCATGCAAGATACTGAAGCCCAAGGTGCTCCCCGATGCATCTGTTAGAGTGTGAATGTGTGTTAGATAGAAAACACTTAGGTGTAGAAAGAAGTGCTTGTATGAATGTATATGAATGGCCTGAATGAGGCACGTTGTATGAAGTAGAAAAGTGAGTGGTGTTGGAGATCTTGTCAAAACTGGTGGAATTATGAAAACTTCCACCATGCAATAATCTGGAATACATCTGATTGGCAATGGCTCCATTTCCCAAGCATACCTGGATAGAAAAAACACACAGTGGAACACTATTAGTCATGCATTGACCTCCCTAGAGGCCGTGCCTCAACATTATTGAAGCAGTGTGGGAGGACCTTGACATAGAATGGAGAGAAATGCGGCCAACATCCAAAGAAGAGCTTTGGATGTCCTTGAAAAAGCCTGGAGAACTATTCCTGAAGACTACTTAAATAAATAACAAGAAAACTGCCTAAGAGATTTCACGCTGTGTGGAAAAATAAAGGTGTTTTTGCCTTGTATACTACATTTCCATGTGTTCCCATTTTCTAGGCAAAAAAACAAAAAAATGCAGGGTGGCTCAAGACTATTGCACAGTACTGTATTAGTGCCATAATGATAGATACGGTGTGAGGGTAACTCTGTGAATAAAGTAAAGACAGCGAACATGCAAGAATGCCTGACAAGCTGAAAAAGTATGGTTTTGCATGCAGCACTTTATTGTGGTTTTGAAACAATACTATAGCTGTATAATAGCAGGAAGTGTTGCAGATGCTGGGTTGGTATAACAAAACCCTCTGACTCCATCTGGTTTCTTTTAAGAGGTGGAAATAAAAACCCAAGGCACAGTTACTTTAACAGGCAGAGACAGCTTGCATAGATGTGGCCTCATACACATACAACAATTACATAATTCTTATCATCTAAATGTAGAGGTCATTTCTAGTTTTGATAGCCACAGAGTAAAGGCTGAGAACAATTTAGCTTTATTTTCCTTACTGTGTTTAAAAACCTTTCAACAGTCATTAAAAAATTTCAGTCTATGATTTGAAGTTGATTCTATAGCTTGTACAGTATGTGAACTTCATGTGTTGAAGTTAAAGCATTTCCCCCCCCCCTGCAGATATTTTGTCAGCTTCATCCTTCAGTTCCAGTTTCATGAAAAACTTTGCGAGGCAGCCAAACACACCGGCCCCTTGCATACATGTGACATCTACCGCTCTGCAGAAGCAGGAGCCATTTTAAAGTAAGTTGATTATACCTTCATGTTCAATGCACAGATCATAATGAATGGCTTAAGGAAAAAGTAAAGATGTAATGCAATTGCCGTCTTACTCCTCCAGGAAAGTCCTTCAGGCCGGCTCATCTGAAAGTTGGCCAGTTGTGCTCAAGGATGCTATAGGCACCGATAAATTAAATGCCAGCTCGCTAATGAAATACTTTGAGCCTATTATTGAGTGGTTGGAAAAGCAAAATGTGAATGAGACGTTGGGATGGCCAGACTTCACCTGGGTCCCACCAATCCCTGAAGGCTACCCAGAGGATATTGGTAAGTTGTAACTTCAGCCAAATATGATAAAATTCTCAAGACTTAATTAGGTGACTGATTTTTAGCTGACTTTGTTTTTTCCTGTTTACCCAGACAAGAAGACAGATGAGCTTGAAGCAAAGAATCTTCTGGAAGAGTACAACAGTACAGCTGAGGTGGTATGGAATGCATTCACTGAGGCCTCCTGGAAGTACAACACCGACATCACTGAAGCCAATAATCAGGCAATGGTGAGGCCCACTGACTGACCAGCTCAAAGGAGATCACCTTAATACTGTTCAACCATCAGCTCTCCTCATAGTTTTGCTGCATTTCTGCTTCAAGTCAAGAAATCAATAAAAATAATTTGTTTGATCAAACTGTGTCAATGAATCAATAACTGATTAAGTTTATGTGTCACTAATCGATGCATGTTTCTAATTACCTATACACTGGCCCATCCATCCATCCAGCTTTCAGTGACATATAATGTATTAAATTATTAAATAAAAACAAATGCTATTCATTATTCTTCTTTAGCTTGAAAAGAACCTGGAGATGTCAGCACACACCCTGAAGTATGGACTGCGGGCCCGTGAGTACGACACCACTGACTTCCAGGACAGCTCGGTCAAACGAATCATTAAAAAACTCAGCGACATTGAGAGGGCTGCGCTCCCCTCAGCAGAATTGGAAGAGGTGTGAAGGAAATGGTTATATTTAAGATATGTGTGAGATTATTCAGCTGCTCCTGAGGCAAAAATACTTATTAGTGGGTGCACACCTATTTCCAATTAACAGTGAGAGGCAGGATACATGTTACCACAAGCCTATATATTAAATATAATTAAAGAAATGTCCCTTTGTTTCTGCCATGTGAGATCAAAACTCACTCACACCAATGTGAATATGCTGGCTGCATTTTAGAAAGGTGCATACAACCCTAAAGATAATATAGACAAAAATTTAGGGCTTACTTTCAAGCCAGTTTTCCTCATTAGCAAAAAATTTCTCCTGCTTGTCTTGTGCTTTACACTTTCTTAGAAATTGTGTTGTTATATGGAAGGGACACAGATCTCTGCACAAACAAATGCATTTATCTGATCAGGCATTAGCCAGCTCAGGTGTTGGCACGTGTAAAAACAAGTTGCCAGGTGAAGGTATTGGAGGCGTTGTCATTATTTAATTTAAACAGGTTTGTTACTATTTTGAATCATGTGTTTCCTTTATATTCTCAGACATGCTTTCTGCCTCATGAGCAGCTGTAAAAATCATATTTATTTAGTAAACCTGTTGATAGTTTTATGGGAATCTAAAGTAGTCTCTTTACCTTTTCAGTACAATACTCTTCTGTCCAACATGGAGACCAAGTACAGTGTGGCTGAGGTCTGCAGAGAGGATAAAAAATGCCATCCTCTGGATCCAGGTAAGACTGTTGTAAATGTGACTACAGTAATATGACTCAGTTTGACTTCTAGATAAATAATGGGTTGCATAATGGTAGCTGATACATGTAATAATTGTAAATAGTGCAATTATTATCATATTTCTTTAGACAGTATACGGCAAGTAAAGTTTGCATAATAAAATATTTGAAAATGTGTTTCAGATCTCCAGAAGATCATGGCAGAGTCCAGGGATTACGATGAGCTGCTATTTGCCTGGAAAGGATGGCGAGATGCTGCTGGCAAAGTACTTCGTCAGGATTACAAGAGATATGTTGAACTGGCCAACAAAGCTGCCACACTTAATGGTATGACATTAAAATGTAATTTTATACCTACCATGAGATTCTTCTTCAATCTGCTTTGCTGGAAAAATGCTAAATGTTGGGTCTTAAGATATGGAGATTATTTTTGTCAGATGCACAACAGTCAAATACTGTGGTCACAGTTTGATGCTTGAAAAGAATCTGGAGATGTCAGGTTCAGGAAACCAGTCTGAGATTATTTGAGCTTTGCGACATGGCGAGTTATCCTGCTGGAAGCAGCCATCAGAAGATGGGTACACTATGGTCATAAAGGGATGGACATAGTCACTGACAATACTCACGTAGGCTGTGGCATTTAAACGATGCTCAGATGATACTACAGTAAGAGATCCAAAGTGTGACAATAAAATATCCCCCACGCCACCACTGCCAGCTCAAATTATTGAAAACAGGACGGAGCCATGCTTCTTCGTTGTTTACGCCAAATTCTGAGCCAATCATCCAAATGGTGAAGCAGAATTTTTTTTCAATCTTCTATTGTGCAGTTTTGGTGAGCTTTCGTGAACTGTGCCCCAGTTACTTGTTCTTCACAGGAGTGGCATTGTGTGTGGTCTTCTGCTATTGTAGCCCATTTTCTCCAAAGTTTGATGGAGATGCTCTTCTGCACACATTGTTTGTAACGAGTGGTTATTTGAATTACTGTCGCCTGCCTATCAGCTTAAAGCATTCTGGCCATTCTCTTCTGACCTCTGTTAACAACAAGGCATTTTCACCCAGAGACTGAATACCTTCTCTTTTTCGGTCCATTTTCTGTAAACTGTAGAAATGGTTGTGCAGAAAAATCCCAGCAGATCAGCAGATGAAATGCTCAGACAAGCCTGTTTGGTACCAAAAACCATGCCACATTCAAATTCACTTCAGTCACCTTTCTTCCCCATTCTGATGCCCGTCATGTTGATCATGTCTTCATGAATTGCTGCCATGTGATTGGCTAATGTGATTAGACATTTGTGTTGAGTCATTATGTGTATTCCACGTTGCAGTCACTCAACAGGACAACATTATCACAACAGGAAGCCTACTCTATATAGCAATAAAAACGTTTTATGGCACAATAGGTTTACACATTACCCGTCAGTGTTTAGGAACTGATAATCTAATAAAAGGATATCTGCTACACACTCAGCAGATTTGAACTATATATATTGTTAATTATTTACTCCATTATGGTACGTGATGAGTGTACTTTTTATTCTCATATAAACAGCAGCCTTTTTCTGCTGCCCTACTAGTATGAAATCAATCACTTCTAGGGATTAAAAAACTTCTATCTAAGATAAACAGATAAACCTTCCTTCTGATCATTGATTAATGGGTTTCTCTCTGGCACTCGCTGTAGGTCACTCTGATAATGGGGCTTTCTGGAGGTCCCTGTATGAAACACCTACCTTTGAGGAAGATCTGGAGACTCTGTGGAAGGAGCTGGAGCCCCTCTATCTGAATGTGCATGCTTATGTTCGAAGGGCCCTGTACAAGAAGTATGGTCCCAATTATATAAACCCAAAGGGGCCCATTCCTGCACATTTACTGGGTAAGCAATGTGATTTGATTGTGTGAGTGCAATATCACAATATCTGTGACTTTATGCTGCCTTCAGAAGTTTTTAGATTATTGCAAGCTTTCCAGTTTATTTTGAGGTCACAGGATGAAAAAACTTTTCAGCCAGCATTTCACTATGGAATCCAAAGTATTCTAACACTATAGACAAAGCTGTCCTTTTATGTGAGAGCATAGCCCATTGATATTCTGTCGTTGTCTCTAGATGCATTTGGATTTAGGCAAGATTTAATTTGCTTTCAGGGGCATCAAGCGTGAGATTGTGTGTGACGGTTCCACACGGTTAGGGATTGGAGCGGCTCACACTCACAAATCCCACTTGGTTAAACACTGGCACAGCAGATGACTTTCTCCCTGACTTCTTAGACTTAAAAAAGAAAAATGAAATATGACTGCTGTCCTTGTATCCTTTCAGGCAACATGTGGGCACAGACATGGTCTGGCATAATGGATTTGGTCATGCCCTTCCCAGATGCTACACAGGTTGACGCCACCCCAGCCATGGTGGCACAGGTGAATGAATGCATGAACTGGCAACTGGCTTAAAAGCCACTACTGCACATATCAGAATACAATGAGGCACATACAAAAGCATCTGTGCTCACAGTCTTTCACGTTTCTCTCGCTCAGGGCTGGGACCCCATCAGGATGTTTCAGGAATCTGACAAATTTTTCACCTCTCTGGGTCTGGAGCCAATGCCACCGGAATTCTGGAGCAAATCTATGCTGGTGAAGCCATCTGATGGACGCCAGGTGGTGTGCCACGCGTCTGCATGGGATTTCTATAACCGGAAAGACTTCAGGTTAAAAATAGATTTTTTTTTTCTTTTCATTAATCCAGAATCAATTAGCAGGCTATCATGAGATGTGTGGTAGCCTGGAAGTCCTCCCAAAATCTTACAGTGAGACCATTACAGAATATAGGTCAAATCTCAGGATCTTTATGCGATACTCAATAATGGCACTCCCTGAAGAAGCCTGGTAATGAAATGGACTGGCATTTATATAGCACTTTTCTAGTCTTCCTCTTTTCACAAAATTTCAGACAGCACTTTTGTCTGTGCACTTACTGTTAATTTGTATCCACACCAAGTCTGTTTAGAAGTGCCACCTAATCTTCTCTAACCAGTGCTCATTTCTAATGTAATATGCGAACTGTTGGAGTATCATCTCTTCCCCCATTGGGGGCTACACTTCGACCCCAAAGATATTGCACTGAGTCAAATCAGTTTCATAGTACCTGGAGCAGTAATTGGCTCAGAGACGACAAAGACAGGCAGGGCCAGGTAAAAGGGTACTTTTGTATTACTTTGACTAAGATATCTAACCAAGTTCCCAGATATTATGACAACAAATGAACTATATATGTGTACTATGCGCATTATTAACATTATGTGTACTGATGGAAAGAGGATGTGAGGTAGAATCATGAATTTATCCTTAAAACATTATCTGCATAATTTGCTCTAATCATTTTTTTTTTTTTTTTTTTACCTCTTCAGGATCAAGCAGTGCACTGTAGTGACGATGGATGACCTGATCACTGTACACCACGAGATGGGCCACGTTCAGTATTTCTTGCAGTACAAAGACCAGCCTGTGTCCTTCCGCGATGGAGCCAACCCTGGCTTTCACGAGGCCATCGGAGATGTGCTAGCCTTGTCTGTGGCAACACCCAAACATCTGAAGAGCATCGGCCTCCTGGACAAGGTTGAGAACAACTATGGTGAGTGACGACTGCCACAAAAACAAAATCTTTAAAAGCATGTTTTGCTATAATACAGCATATATCCACCTGTGATTGACCCCCTCATCTAGAGAGTGACATCAACTTTCTGATGAGCATGGCACTTGACAAGATCGCCTTCCTACCTTTCGGTTACCTGATGGATCAGTGGAGGTGGAAGGTGTTTGATGGCCGCATCCCGTCCACCGAGTACAATAAAGAATGGTGGAACCTCAGGTAAAGTACAGCAGCAGCTGCAACATTTTTTATAATTTATATCAAAAGTGCACTGATTGATTATATACAACTTGCATTTATAGATGATTTACTTGTCTCTGTTTTTGTATTGCAGACTGAAGTACCAGGGACTGTGTCCGCCTGTAACACGCACCGAGGAGGACTTTGACCCAGGTGCAAAATTCCACATCCCTGCTAACGTTCCCTACGTCAGGTAAGAGTTTCTGATTCTGCAGAATAAAGTTTCATGTGATATTTTATCGCTGATAGGTGATAAATGATTTAATACTCTCCCATTATCTATGATTGATTAGATAAATATGCTGTGAAACATAATGCAATCTTTGTCATGTGACACAGCGCTGACACTTCATGTTTTATCATCTTCAATCAGGTATTTTGTTAGCTTCGTCATCCAGTTTCAGTTCCACAAAGCTCTGTGTAATGCTGCCAAGCATAATGGGTCTTTACATACCTGTGACATCTACCAGTCCAAAGAAGCTGGAAAGTTGCTAGGGTTAGTATACACACACACACACACACACACACACACACACACACACACACACACACACACACACACACAGGACCAGGGTTTCGGTCCCCACACCGTGAGTGTGCTGTCAGATCCTTGTCCCCACAACATAATAAAGACAAACAAACACACACGTACCCACTCATATGTGCAGTATTTTTTCAGTACTGGCAGTTTAATTGTATCTGCAAGACATTCTTACTAGTGATCCTTGTCTTTTCTGACCTTCTGACTTGTATTGCTGTTTGCAGGGATGTGATGAAGCTGGGCTACAGCAAGCCCTGGCCCGAGGCTCTCACTATGATCACGGGCGAGCCCAAAATGAGTGCCCAGCCACTCATGGAGTACTTCCAGCCTCTCATTGAATGGCTCGAGAAAGAGAACACCAAGAACGATGATGTTCGTGGATGGCCAGAATACGACTGGAAACCTTTTGGTATGTGCAGATTTGATATGCTCACAGAAACATATGCATGTATTTGCTGATGTTAAGTTTTCCATTGTCAAGGCCAAATGTTTCTGAACTCCTTCCCAGAAAGAAAAGGCATTCATTTTGCTTGTCTCCTCTGCTGCAGCTTACAGTGAAATCAATCTCAATTTGTTTTACTGATGAAACAATGTATGCTGATATATGCAACAAAGTGAAAGAAATACCCAGGAAGGGATAGTGGGGGGAAAGAGAACACAGCTGTTACTGGAGAGATGAAGCGAGAAAACCAATAATCGCATGCAAAACTGAATAAATCTGTATGGAAATAACACAAACAAGTCATATGATAATCACCTTTTCTTTAAATATTAGGCAGGGCCCTGCATTTGACCTTTTTTGGAATTATTATTTGACAGCACAGAAAGTTTGATAATGCATTGAGAAGGCTATTTTGTGAGTGTCAACCAAAGCTGCAGTTCCAGGCCTGTCAAATCCAAGCTACGAAAGGAACAGTGACAGCAGATTTGATAATTAAGGCGCATCAGCTTGTGCCACCTGTTGGTATGAAGAAGAATAACTCTTGTAAATATGAAGGAAACATTTAAAATCACATTTTTGTGTTTCTTTTTTAAGCTGCTATCCATTATGTGAAGTTTACATAATAACTTTGAAGTGAAACAAAGAGAGAGGGGGCCACACTGTGTACTTTTCAGAGTAGGGATGGAGTACTGAAGTGGGGTCAGAGATTAGATTTTTTTTTTCCTTTATTGGTCCTCTATTGAGTTTTGATAGCTACTGCTGGGCCTCTTGTTAAAATTGCAGCAACTTTTATTATTCTCATACTGCAGGTGGAAAAGTCAAAGTCAAATGTGTCGATGCCTGTCTGTGTTCCTTTCCTATAGCTTTCAAAAATAAGCATGCAAAGAGGCCTCCTGAAAATGACTGCACAGTTACCCTCAGTGTTTTAATTGCTGCGTGAAAAATCATTTCAACTAATCATTTCAACTTGTGTGTATCCCCAACCGGTGTATCTTCAGCAAGTGAAGCTAAAACAGTGGATTTCCTGGGATTAAATGTGAACAGCTCGGCTGCCACAGCTGGCCAGTGGATCCTGCTGGCCATCGGCGTGCTGCTCTTGGTGGCCATCATCCTGCTGGCCTACAAGTACAGGAAGGCAAGAAAGCCTGAAAAGTCTTTATCTACTATGGAGCTTAAGCAAAAAGATTAGCCATCTTTGATGGCTGAAGGGCTAAAGCAAAGCCTGACCTACTGTAGCTGGCACAATACCAACCTCAATGTGAACATCAGTGTTTTTGTGTACTGCGCAACATCTGAACAAATTTGCTCCTCGTGTTTTGTCTGCCTCCCCAGTCTTGTATATTTATTGTATACACAAAGACACAATTTATTATTTGCCTATGCAAAAGAACACATGCAATTTTGTAATTTATTTGTAACATCTGCTATTAAGGGAGGGAGAGTTTTAAAAACAAATCTTTGTAATGTCATTCATTGTGTAAACGTTTTTAAATATTTGATTTTTTTTTTTTTTTATTTGTTGACTCCTCTGCATTTCTACAATAAAGACATTAAATATTTATTCCGAATGGCAAAGGTTGTTAAAAACAATTTCATGGGCGCCCGGGTGGCTTAGTGGTGAAGCTGGCGACCACATACATATGCCGCGTTGTGGTGCGGGCGGCGTGGGTTCGCGTCCCGGCCTGTCGCCAATTTGCCCGCGTGTCTTCCCCTGTATCTTTCCCCCATTTCCTGTCTCTCTCACTGCTAACAAAAGCTGCTGTGGCCAAAAACGCAAAAAAAAACAATTTCATTACAATGAAAATGCACAACGACAACAAAAAGAAGTAACACCACCACAGGAGACAAAAGAGATCGTGAATTGGTTTCGGCCCTTCCCTCTTTACTCACAGAGTCAATATAACTTCTGTAGTGGCTACAGTTACACAACAGAATACTGTACCTGCAGGCTCTCGGGTAACACAGACTGGAACAGTGAAGCAACACTTAGTCCCATCAGATATTGTTAAATAACAGGGTTTTATCAGTATAGCCTATCCTTGGTGTTGCAGGTTTACTTTTACAGAGGCCACAGTCACCTGGAAGCAATCCAAGTGTAGACTTACTGACTTGTAAAAACACAATGCTCAGTGAGGGCAATTCATTAAAACAGTCAATTTTATGTAACTTGTTACTATGTACAATTCATTCGTACCAATCTATGCTGGAGCTTAAAGTCTCCACATAGACATCATGCCATTAACTAATCCAGTGTTGTGACTCCCTGTATGACATTCTTTAGATATGCTTGTTAATGTATTAGCCCAAGAAGGTGTAATAAATAATAGTCAAGTTTACTCCCACGACTAATTCAACATATAGACATGAAGCAACTGGTTTTTAGCCTGCTCCAAGTATGCTTCAACAGCTACTGGTGTGGAATGCAAGAAATTACAGCGTGTCCACTGGGGCTGTTAAAAGCGTTACAACTACAAACCCTGTTTCCTTAAAAACAGGCAAACAATGCATGTACATAACCTGGAAAAATACAATACCACTTTCTGCATTTGAGGCTCCCCCCAAAACCATTGCAATGCAAAGTCAGCGTACACTTGGCATAGACATTCACGTTCGGTCATATGCGAGCGGCTGCTGGTCTTTATATTAAGTGCAGAAAACGATCTCCAGATTTAAAACCCTAGCGGAGTCACTGACCACAAAGCAATGTCTGGGGACAAAACAGGAAAGACCTTTACAATCACGCAGAATAACCACAGACTCAGATTAGATATGGAAATGGGCTGGGTGGAAAGCAACACAACAAACAACCAACAACTTTTCTCAGAGGATTCAGAAAACAAACAAAAAAGATATAAAAATACACATACAGAAAACAATTTCAGTACATTGTGACCTACAACACAATCAAAACCAGTTACTCGTATGTGACTCAGTTTCCAATGTACATGTGCATTCATCACATGCACTTAACAATTTACAGTCTCTGGAACCAAATGTTCAGTGTATTGCACAGAAAAAAAAGTTCATTAGAAAAAAAATCAACTAAAAAAAAAAAAAATGAATGCACTATCCACAGTTGGTCCATGTTGGTCCATGTGGCTCATTCTAGCCCAGGGTTCCTTGTTCGGCCTTTTTTCAAGTCTACAGTGACAGTGAGCAGTTCAGGGTTCAAAGCAAAGGCCTCAGTAGTAGTAAAGCTGCATCTCTGTCCAACTCGTGATCCAATACTTTTTCTGTGGCTCCTCAGGCTGAAATCCCAGATTCAACTGATAACGCTCAGCCCTGCAAATTTTCACCCCCTGGTGCTTTGGCATTATTCTGTAGTAGATGGCCCGCTTGAAGAAGCCAAGCTAGCAGGGAAAAAAAAAGAGAGGAAGAAAGTGATATTAAAAAGCTTGAAACCAGAGGTTATTGATGGCTTAGGAAAATTTAGGAAGCTGAAGAGATTCACGCTGACAGAGACAGAGAAAGACACACTACCCTGCTGAGTAAGGGAGGATTCACATGTATGTGTTGCTCTAAGGCATTGGTCAAGGTATAGTTGCTGGTGCAATCGTCTTAGGAACAACAACCAATCACTCACAAGGTGAGCAAACAAGGTGTCAATGAGAATTTATCAAGCTAGCTGCCTCTTACTGTTGCTGTTCATGCACTACATGGTGATTGGTCACAACAAGCAAAGCCTTCTCCAATTTGATGCCAAATAACAAGCTGCACATGCAACTTCCTTGTGTATACGTGTGAATCCTCCATGAGATGAAAAAGAAGTAGTGAAAAAGTTAGAGTGGTCAAACTGTGCAATGTGCAGTGTTAGCCTGCAAGGAAAGCAGTCAAAGTGGTTAGTTGAATCACATCCCAATCCCAGGACATTGACAGTGTCCACAGACAGTGTCCACAGAAAACCCTTTTAAAAGGGGTGTTTTTACCCAAAAGCCCCAATGGTGTGTGCTGTTTGGAGACACATGGGGCCTCAGTAGTCCTCAGTTAGCCTCTCTGTCTCAGAGGGCTGGATCTTCATCTCAGCCTTCTGGGCCTTGGCCTCATACATCTCCCTCCTGCTGGCTCTCTGGAAGAAGCCACACTGGAGGAAGGCGCATGGGGTGAGGGAGGGGGTAGGTCAAAGGTTAGACTAATGATTCAACAAAGAGGCAATAGCTCAAAAAAACATAATCTCACCTTCCATAGTATAAGAATGATGATTCCTAGCAGTAGAATTCCTGCTACAGCTGCAGAGATGATGATCCATAGGGGAAGCTCATCGGGCGTCTCTGCCCGCTTCTCTGATTCTATATCAACTATGAACTACAAAAAAAGTAGAGAAAGTAAAATTGTTATCATCATCATCATCGTCATGAGCATTATTGTCATTCTTTCCATTATCACGTACCGTGAGAGTCTGACTGTCCATCTTGATTTTTGATTGAGCGCTAATAAGCTTCAGTGTGGCTTGGCCTTTCACGGTAACTCTATCTGCATTGGAATAGTCCTGGAGGCACACACAGATACAACATTAAAATATTTTTACAAAAGTCAGGACCACAACTGTCAAACAGTATTGTTATTTCAATCTGCAGTTATTATATTTGGCAGTATGGCTCTTTTCTGGGATAAACTCCATTCACATGTATACTAGGAAAGTATGCGGTGGATAGAGGGCACCTCCCTGCTCTTCTATCTGCAGACATGGAAATCTTGAGGCAGTGAGAGCAGCAGTAAGGTGTAACACACAGTGATATATGCAGCGACTGTAGGTAAGTTAAAACAGCTTAAACAGCACTGTGTCAAGTGAGGTTTGGGCCTACCTGATCTAACAGTAACTATATATTAGCTGGTGAGCTCACCTCTAACATTGTACCGTTCCATAACCGGGAACGGACATAAATTGTGGCCGTATTCGACATGTTGAGCAGCGGGCAGGAAAACGTCACACATTTTGCTGTCCCCTTGGAACATTCCTTCAACAGACCATAAAAAGACACTATTAGAGAGTGAACAGATATCCTGTTGATACTCATCACATATATATGTCACACATACACATGATTATGCAAGGTGAATATATATCTAGGACTTACCAACAGGTAAGTCCTGTGCTCTTTTTGAGTACCAAGCAGTGTGATTGCTGCCTGTGGCTCATTAATATTTGGCTGGGTCACGCCATACTCATCTTCCACTACAATCTGTCGTTTAGTACGCTTGGGCCTGCTCTCTGACAACTGCAAGACAGGAGAGGGAGTAGGAGAAAAAGCAA
Organism: Archocentrus centrarchus; assembly: GCF_007364275.1. NCBI lineage: Eukaryota > Metazoa > Chordata > Actinopteri > Cichliformes > Cichlidae > Archocentrus > Archocentrus centrarchus. The sequence goes on from NC_044364.1 coordinate 6,624,380, forward strand.
AGAGGAAGCAGAGGAGACAGAGACATTACATCAGAGGGCTAATTACTGGTTTTGATAAAGACATTACTAAATTTTCTCAGAATAGCATTGTCATTTCCACGGTCTAAATATAGTCTGCACGCATTATGACTTTCTATTTGGGGCTTTGTGAGGTCTGTATGTGGCGACACAGATGTTTTTTTTTTTTCCCCCTCAATGTATTTCTGAACAGTGGTTTGGCATTTAGACCATTTTGACACCACTTTTTCTAAAACTGACATTTATTCACACTGCTGCGACTGCTTCAGTTCACGCTGACATCAGCGAACCACTCACACACTCACCGTCAGTCAGTTTTAAGTACATTTAAACTTCTTGATGTCCACCTGGCTCAGTGAATCTGTGCTTATAGATTTATCAAAAGTTGATAAAGCAACAAGTCTATGTAGTGTGAGAACTGAATAAGTACTGTATTTAGTGATGAGGCTCAGGGGCTGAAAATTTGTCTCAGAGTTGATGGTTCAGCTGCGCTTTCTGTTTAGTTCTAATGAGTAAAAGTTAGCGTGCTAATGAATGAATAATTGAAATAAACAAGTGCTAAACATCAGCATTTTAGCATATCTGTATGCTGATATTAGCATTTAATTCAAAGCATCTGTCACATGTTTAAACCTATGACTGCTGTTTAGTTCTTTGCATCTTTTAATAGTGCGTCCTCCCTCTGTTTAAATACTGAGGAGTTAACCTCTTTATTTCTGAAACCTGTCAGAATATTCTGCTTAAAACTATGAAACCTGAAACCTGAACCGTGGCTGAATGAAACAGTTCGTGGTGCCAGATGAGACTGCAGGAAAGCAGAACGCAAGTGGTAGAAAGATAAACTATTAAAAGCTTACTATAAAAAAAAACAAAAAAACAAAACAAAACAAAACAAATCTTCAAAGATTTTGGGAAAGCTGTTCTTTTACAGTTTCAATCCTTTTTACATATGCAAAGGATTCTTGAGATATTCCAATCTAGTTTTAATGCTCACGGCACAGAATCAGCACTTTTAAAAGTTTTTAATGATCTTTTATTAGCTACTAGCTCAGTGGATTCTACTATTCTAATGCTTTTAGATTTGACAGCTGCTTTTGACACAGTATCCTCATTTCTCATCTAAAGCACTGTGTGGGGATTAAAGGTACCCCCCCTGTTTTGATAGCTCTACCATCATCCTCAGTGCTGTTTTTATGTGTTTGATTCTGGGTCCAATTTTTTTCTCCGTTTACATTCTCCCCCCCAGGATCCATTTTGAAAAGATATGGCATCTCTTTCCACATTTTTGCTGATAATTCTCAAATTTACCTGCCCCTACAAAGAAATGATAGTAACTGATCAGTTGTTCCTTCTTGTCCTGAAGACAAGACTTAAGAACCGGGGTGGGGGGGAGAGGGTGTCAAACTTTCTCAGCCATAGCCCCTAAACTGTGGAATGAGGTGCATGTTAGGCTGACCCCCAGCCTGCAGATTTTTAAAGTACCTCTTAAAACCCATCTATACTCCTTGGCTTTTAAGCCACAGTGACAGCTGTTCATATAGTTTGGTTGTTTTTGGTTTTGTTGTCTTATTTATGGTTATTTGTGTATGTGTGTGTGTGTGTGTAAACTGCATTTTGTATTTTTATTTTCTTATTGTGTGACATTACTATTATATGTATAGCACTTTGGTCAGCTCTGTTGCTTTGAATGTGCTTTATAAATACACACACACACATTACATAAAAGTTATAAATCGATTTGCATGCCATTGAGTGAAATAAGAAATTGATCCCCTACATATGCATATGTGACACACAGCCTACAATCAAATCAAATTAATTAAAGATACTCCTGATCTCAACTCATTATTTGCATAAAGCACACTTGTCCACAGAATCAATTTCTACCACTCCACCACCATGGGCAAGACCAAAGAGCTGTCAAAGGACATCAGGGACAAGATTGTAGACCTACACAAGGCTGGAATGGACTACAAGACCGCCAGCAAGAAGCTTGGTGAGAAGGTGACAACTTTTGGTGTGATTATTCAGAAATGGAAATGTGGTATCAGCTTGTCCCACAAAAGACAGAAAAAGAAATGCCGAGTATGACTCAAAGAACACCATCTGCAGTCAAGCACAGAGGTGGGAACATTATGGTTTGGGGCTGTTTTTCTGCTAAGGGTACAGGACAACTTCACTGTATTGAGGGGCCAATGGACAGGGCCGTGCACCGTAAAATCTTGGACGAGAAACTCCTTCCCTCAGCCAGAACACTGAAGATGGGTTGTGAACAAGTTTTCCAGCCAAGGCAACAAATGAGTGGCTAAAGAAGAAGCACATTAAGGTCATAGAGTCTCCAGATCACAGTCCTATAGAAAATCTATGGAGGGTGCTGAAGCTTTGAGTTGACAAGCAGCAGTCAAGACACCTAAAGGCTTTAGAGAGTTTCTGTAAAGAGTAGTGGGCCAAAATCCCTCCTGAGATGTGTGCAAACCTGGTGACCAACTACAAGAAACATCTTACGGCTGTGCTCGCCAACAAGGGTTTCTCCACTAAGTCATGTTTTGCTTGGGGATCCAATGCTTATTTCACTCATGTAATGTGTTTTTCTGGATTTTTGTTGACATTAAAGTAAACGTGACAATTTAATTAAACTACCATAAAAATTGGAGACTGTTTATTTCTTTGTAAATGAACAAACCTACAAATTATTTCCCCCCACTGTAGATGCAGACTCGATGAGAACAACTTCATTAGATACGTTTCAAACCCAAAGTTATAAAAAAGGACCTCACAGTTAGGTTAAGCTCGTTGACAACATTTCCTGGCGGTTTACACTCCATTTCTGAGTTCCCCTTGACAACAATCTTCGTCAGGTACAGCAGCCACTTGCCATTTGGTACCTCATGGGGCCACTCAAACTCCACAGCCAGGGTTCCCATGTCTCCCAGTGGTTGTTCCATTGTGTTCACCTAGAGGTAAAAGCAGTCAGCAGCATTAAAAATAGAACTGAAATACAACAGATGGTGTGAAATAACAACATGGTGAGCTTGACTGTAACTCCTAAACAGTATCCACCCCTGCTCACATTTAAACCACAAACCATGGCTGACACAACATTCCACAGCCGACGCAATATTAAACTTCTGAAGTGTTGGCTTCAAAGACAGGGTGGGGATGATGGAAATGTGGGTGAGCAGCACACATATTATAGATACAATGTACAATCTCAGAGTGGTGAAGATGACTCACATTAAAGGTGAACTCCACCAGACTGCCCACGTCACTTGTGTTGACCATAGCCGACTCGCCCCTCACTGTCCCACCAAACTTTGTTTGCACCACCGGATCTGGCCTGGATAAGTTAAAAGATAGAAGTGTTTCACACAGTGCAAGTAAACAAACAATGAGGAGTGTTGCATGATGTGCTGACCATTTTATTTATGTGCTCTTTATGTACAGCAGGAGTTCTCAAATTTTTGATGACTGGGTACCAATTTTGGGAGATGGTTGAGGGCAGCGCAGGAAAAAAAAAAAGCACACATCAAACAAACCTGAAAGGTCCCCTAGCAGCACAGGAGACATTCCTGACCTGACAGACATGTGTTAGTGGTGCAGTTTGACATAATACTTTAGTACTGTAATAAATGCAGGCTGTCTGGATGCCACTTGCTTCCCATCATGCTTGTAGTCTGTGTAGTCAGTAATCAGTTGGCTTATGTATTAAATGCCCGCGTCACTTTTAATTTTTCAACTGTTCAAATGATTGTGGTGTAGGTGCCCGGGGTCAACACCCACATGGATGGATGAAATGTTCAGCAGTTTTTTTTTCCATTCGTGTGCTGGCCCCACAAAAACATTACTGAGAACGGCGACTGTACAACGTGCCATAAAACATTAGCTATTTACAGGGACTTACATGGAGAAGATGGGGCGAATGGTGTTTTCAATCAGCAAGGCCACAGGCACGGGCATTAGGTCACTCTGTTCACTAAGACTGAAGAGATTCCAACATTGTGCATCAGCCTGATTTTTTTAATGTTGAGTACTGAGCAAGAACAAAATACAATATAAAGCCCTTACGTCGACAGAAGCAGCTGACACTCAATCTCTTGTGTGCGTAGGGTGATCCCCGATGTCTCAAACACGAGCAGGAAAGACACCTAAAAATGAAGCAACGCAAGCAAATGAGAACTGTTGCAAACCCATCTGCTCAGTAGGAGAAATTAAAAAAAAAAAAATCACTGTCAATTATTCAGACCTACCGTTTCATTTTCACTAACTGGATTCCCCACATCACAAATGACTGTATCGTGAAGAGAGCACTCAACTTTGTTGTTCTAAACACAGAGGTAATAAACAGGTAATTAACGGTAATAAACATGACCCAACAATACAGCATGTAATCTTTAAGAAGCTTTAAAAAAAAAATTATAATTATCAAAATTAACAAGAACTTACTGTACTTTTGCCCATGAATAAAGAAAAAAAATGAAAAGAAGGATTTAATATATATCTATATATAAAGGCATCTTCTGCCCTCCAGTGGACATACCGTTGATCTGACACCAGAGTATTTCAGAACTTCAGGGATGGTGACATTCAGTATGACTTGGTGGGCGTCCTCAGCCACCTTCCCAGCAGAGGGATAGTTGGTAACTTCTACCATCAGTCCTACTTTCTTCACAGTGCTGTTGAACTGGAGCACTTGATGTTTGCCCTGACTGTACAGAGACAACATGTATTAGTTTTTCATTCAATGATTATTTTGGCAATGGCTTCTATAAATGGAGGAGTCTTGGTCATTCACTATGTAAATTCACCTGGGATAAGGCTTGTCTTCATTATCTTGTTCAACAAACTTTGCTGTCAGCTGCAGGTTACTGGTACATTTGTTGTCTGGCCCACATGCCTTCTGAAAGTGAATCTGCAGGAAATAGAATAAGTAACTTTGTATCATATCTTACAGGAGGACTGTACTGTACAAGCTCTTATTGTTTTCCAAAATGAAGCCTGTGAATGGAGCGCATGCTCCACTCTGTACCTCAGTTCTTTGACTGAGTTTCTGCTCCGTGCTCAGAATTGGGAAGAAGTCCAGGTTCTGTGGGGATTTCTCGGCTTTAGGTGTTGGTTCATGTAATGAAACGTTGACGAGGAAGACCACGGGATCCAGTTTGTCCTTCACAGGTTCCTGTAAATTCATTCCAGAGATTTTGTTGTTGTTGTTTTTGTCTAAACACACAGCTATCAGGTAGCAGCAGCTTGCTGATGAAAACAAACTGTCCACACCAGTTACTCAACAAGAACACAAACACATCAACACAACATTTGCAATATATTTGTGTTGCGTCCTCACCACTACAACCAGATTCAGAGTCTGACACACAGATTTGGAAGATGGCACGCTCATGCTGCCGATGTAAGTGTCAGCATTATTTGTCTGGAAACGAACACGAGGGCTTCCTCTTTTCACCTTGTCGGCTGCCACAGTATACGTCACCGCTTTACGAAGTAGAAACGAGCAGAAAACATTAAAGCAAGTTAATGCAGTAAAGAAATATTTTACATTTCTTGACAACATAAAGAATTCACATCATAATAAATGTATTTGTAAGCTGAAAACATCGCTCATTTGAATATCACGTCGTTTGTAACATGAAACAAAATCAATAATTCATCTAAAGAAGGACTTACTGATACTTCTCTTGAAATCTTTGTTTCCATTGCTTAGAGTGAAAGACATGCACAGAGTGGCTGTAATGCTGTGAAGCACAAAGAGAAGAAGAACTGGTTGGAAAAGCACTGAATAAGCCAGTTGCAGAATTGTGTAAACTTAGGAGATGTCTCACCATAATTTATTTCCAGAGCACAGATCAGCATCCACAATCTTGGGCTCGACAGTGAATTCTTGGGTTAAGTGCACAACTGGTCGAGCTCTGATTAAAAAAAAAAGAAAAAACATAAAAATATAAGAAATAAATGAATCAGAATAAGAAGAACAATAACTCCATTAATACTGAAAAATAACAGATGTAAAAAAAATAGTTTATGTCATAGCTTATGTCACTGTATGAAAAATTGCTACATATTTATACATACACTCACTGGCCACTTTTTTCTTAACTGCTCGTTAATACAAATATCAGCCAATCACATGGCAACAACTCACGCATTTAGGCACATGAGATTTTAGGGGATTTCAGCCAGACAGGTTAATCTGAGTATTTCAGAAACTGCTGATCTGCTGGGATTTTCTCGCACAACCATCTCTAGAGTTTACAGAGAATGGACCAAAAAAAGAGAAAATATCCTGTTAGCAGCAGTTCTTTGCTTGATAAGGTCTTGTTGATGTCAGAGGTCAAAGGAGAATGGCCAGATTGCTTCAAGTTGTTAGGAAGCCAATGGCAACTCAAATAACCACTCGTATGCAGAAGAGCATCTCTGTTGGCGAAGCATGGATCCATCCTGCCTTGTATCAACAGTTCAGGTTGTTGGTGTAACGGTGTAGGGAGGTTTTTTTCTTGGCACACTTTGGGCCCCTTAGTATCAACTAAGCATTGTTTAACTGTATTGTTGCTGACTATGTGCATCCCTTTATGACCACAGCATACCCATCTGCTTTCCTGAGCATAACAGTGAGTTCACTGCACTCAAATGGCCTCAACAGTCACCAAATCTCAATCTAACAGAGCAACTTTGGGATGTGGTGGAACAGCTGACAATACTACAGCAACTGTGTGATGCTGTCATGACAATATGGACCAAAATCCAGCACCCCGCCGAATCTGTGCCACAAAGAATCAAGTCAGTTCTAAAGGCAAAAAGGGGGGTCCAATTTGGTACTAGCAAGGAGTACCTAATAAAGTGTCCAGTGAGTATATATTGAGGGACACATCAGAAAGTAGACTGAACAATGTTTAATGTCCTGCACATAATGTATTGTCTTGTATACTTGTACTCACAGCAATTAATCATCCTTTTAATAAAAAATCTTTGCTTTTAACTTAACACTAATTTATTTTACAGTTATCTTGTGGATTCTGGAGGAGTTTGTAAAACATGTTCACTAATGTTTGATTGTTGAGCGAAATATCTTGTTTAACTTTTGGGACTGTGTCTACCTGAGCAGAGCAATGCGATTATCCAGAGAGCCGACTAAGATATCAGGGTAACCGTTGTCATCCACGTCCATCCCTCCACTGATGGAGTAGCCAAAGGTCTGGAATCCGTTCCCCACTGACTTACCCTTAATGACCTGCAGAGGGCATCATTGACACAGGTTTTCAGTACAGTACTTTGCATGAAGCTGTGAACTGTCCCCACAATATCAGATATTACCTGATGAGGCTCCTTTAACAGTCCCGTTTTACTTCCCATCCATATATAGACCATTCCTGTCTCGTGGAACGGCGCTCCAACAGCAATGTCTGCAGACATTAACAGTGCAGGAAACATGAAAAGGCAAACTGCTGGGGAAAAATAAATAAACTAAACACAGATCTGTGCATGGAAAATATTTGTCCTCTAGGTGGGAGTAGAGTATATTTTCAGGACTAATTTGAAACACAACAGTTTATATGCATCTTTTTTTTTTTTTAACTGCTGAAATTATTAAAATATTCCTTTAGTATACTTTATGCCCACACTACAGTTTACCTGTGGTCTGGTCCACCTCTTTGATGTAACTGTTTTGACAGATTCAGAGTCATACCTTGGAATCCATCTTGGTTGATGTCACCAATGGCAGCCACTGCAAGTCCGAACGCAGAATGGGATGGGCCCTTCAGCACCACTTTGGTGGTCTTCTGGAAAAATCCATTTTCGTTCATGAAAACGTACACTGCTCCTCCCTTGTCATTGATATGGTCAAAGTAAAATGGAGCGCCCACGATGAGGTCATTCCAACTAGAATACACAAGAGAAACATGTGAATACAAAAATACATACATGTGTCTAAATATTCCTAAATATTCCCACAGTTACACTTTCTTGGTGTAGAAACACACCTGTCATTGTTCAGGTCTGTGACTGCCAGGCTGTTTCCAAAGTAGGAACCCACTTGTTCCCCAGGAATGATCTGTGCCAGTGAAATGACTTTTTGAGTCTTATTCCCAAACATCACAGCACCCTTAGAGTCATGTCTGGGAGACCCTGTCACCAATGTGAAGCCATCACTGCTCAGCAGCTTCTGCTCTTCGAGAACTGAATAACCTGTGGATGAAAGTGCTTGAGAATCACTGCTGACAATACGATTTAATCTGACAGTAGGAAGGCTAACACATCTTCAAAGCAGGAGGAGAGTGTACCGTACTAAGTTTTCCAAGGATTTGCTGTTTGAAATGATGCAAAGATGAACAAATACTTGCCTATATAACTGTATCGTGTATTTAGATCTCCAAATGTTATTTCAGAAGATAACAAGGGTTCCACCGGATCTCTCCATATTACATGAATATTTCCTTTAAAACAAATTGAATCAGACAACAATGTAAAAACCAGCTTAACACATAATTCAAAAGGTATCCAAGACAACACCAGAAGTCAACAGACTTGCATAGAGTCGTAATTCTTCCAAATAAAATGTTCCCACTATTTAAGCAGTAGGTAAAACTCATTAACTCAACAGTTCCCACCTTGCCACATGTAGCTTCCTGCAGAGCCTATATAGACATCAGTGTCCGTCATGCCACCTGAGATGCCCATGCTACACATGCCCTCATACTCCATGTCGTAGTAGGGATTGCAGACCTCATAACTGTATGTCTGCCAGTCATCATTTGGGTCATAGGTCAGGTCATTGCTCCTTATGTAACACTTTCCTATCATCCGCCAGTGGTTCTCTGAGCCACGTTGGATAAACTTCACGTAGCGATGTCCACATGCCTGGACACCAGAGAAAATGTTGACGTAGTAATGTGTCACAACAGAAACCCAGCCCGACGGTGCTTAAGCTGAGAGTGACTTGGAAAAGCAGCTTAAATTAAACCCAGTGCATATTAAACCCAAACATCCATATAATAAAACCAGTGGCTCTTTAACTTACACAGTGGGAACAGTGTGAGCAGTTACATGACATGATCCATTTCTCTGAGCCACATATTAATTTTAGTTTTCTTTAAAAAAAAAAAACAAACATTTATTATTCACCATTGAAAGTACAGTAAAATTTGTTGTCCACTATATTATATTTTATATTGATCTGTATGTCAATATTTTCAAAAATATACAAATAATCATCAATTATTCGTATGCAAAAGGGCAAAAAAAAAAATCCCTTCATGAAAATAAAACTTCTTATCCCTAAACATTACACCTTATGGCATTTCCTCCCTGCATGTGTCATCCTCTCTCATTTGCAACAAGTTGAATGTGCCTTCTGTTACATTAAATAATTAAAAAAAAAAAACCTGTCTCACCCTGCTGTGTACATAACACATCACCAGGAGCAGTGACTCAGAATGAAACAGGAAGTCATCTCACCAGCACGCGTCCTGCCGGCTGGCTCCTCTGACTGGCCACTGTCACGCCCAACCACATGCCCTCCACCATCTCAGTGGGATTTGCTGTGGATGTGTCACAGGAGTTAGGTCAGGTGTTAAAGTGAAAGTTTTAAATTGTCAGCAGGCTGGCGTTGAAGGTAAGGTAATTACTTGAACACTGTTGTATAATGTTCCACATTCTTTTATGTGAATACGAAGTTTATAACCAGATTAAACAAAACAAACTAGCATACAGGAAAAAAAGGGTGTTGAATGATTTTACTGAGATGATCTCATTAAGTCCTTAATAGAAAATGAGGAAGCCTGCTTGTTACTCCCGTCAGTCACCACGAGGACAAGTTCTTTATATACAGATGGTTTATTCCAAGCTCACCAACAGGATCACTCAGCGTTGCCATCGTGAGAACTAATAAAATAAAAATTGTATTTAGAAACCTCACAATTCCTAAACAGTAACCATTAATTCCTTTCTTACACATTCAGCAAACTTCAATCATTTAGACATCATGTAACATGCCTTATAATAACACTATGACCAATATAAACCCAGTACATGTTAGGTTTACAGACATAAAATGCCTGTTTCATCACATTTACATGGAAACTCAAATTAACAGACACCTTGAACGCACCTCATTGCCTGCTGTAACCAAACGGGAGAAATACGATCAACTTCGGAGTTGCACTTCACTCTTCTCAATGAGCGGATCAAAAATTGGACTTGACACATAACTTCACCATAACAACTGACATGAGTCCTTTATATACTTAAGAAGATGGCGAGGAGATGCAGAAACCCACGCCCCCATAGTCCTTGTTGCTTGTGTCACACTCTAAAAAGTCCGCACTGAATGTTACTTCCGCTCCACTGAGTTCTGGACCAAACGCATTACTTAAAGGAACATTACAAATATTTGTTACAGACATACAAAGAAGAGCATTGAATAAATTCTGTCAGTAACACTCCCACCAAATCACCTGTGATTTTGCGTTAAATTGAACCATTGTGAATCATAACAAATCACATTTGAGATTAAAGAACAACTAGCGTGAAAAGTACGAAAGGTGTCAAGTGTGAAAGGTGTGAAAATGATTCATCCATCAGCTTCTAGTAAAGTTACTATCTTCTGAATGGGCCTCTCAAGATAGGTGGGTTTTGTGGTCCGCCTTCCCTTATTATCTAAAGTTGAATCGCTGATCAACAGCCTGATGCTTCTCACTTGTCCGTCCTTCCCTGGATACACATCCGTGATCCTTGCCATTTTCCACTGGTTACGTGGTGCAGAATCATCCTTAAGTAGCACAATATCGTTGACCTTTGCATTTCTTCTCACCTTGCTCCATTTTTGCCGGTTCTGAAGATTTAACAAATATTCCTTCTTCCACCGTGCCCAAAAGCTGTTGGCTAGGAACTGTACTCTGCGCCATCGTTTTTGAAGGTACAGATCTTCCTTGATAAACCTTCCAGGAGGGGGAGCAATAACGCTGGACTTCATAGTCAAGATGTGATTAGGCGTCAAAGGTTCTGGACCAGATGGATTGTGCAAATGTTCTGTTGTTAATGGCCTGCTGTTTACAATTGCCATAACCTCGTAGAGGAAAGTTCTTAAAGAACTGCTGTCAAGTCTTTTATCCGACTGGTCAAGGATGGATGAAAGGACATTACGTACCGTTCGTATTTGCCGTTCCCAAAGGCCACCTTGATGACTCGCAGATGGAGTATTCATAATGAACTCACATCCAAATTTTTTGAGTTTCTCTCCATCCATCTCCTTCATAGCTTCAGCAAACTCACGCCTTGCACCCATAAAGTTGCTGCCTTGATCACAGCGAAGTTGTCTGACACTTCCACGCAATGCAATAAATGAGCGCAGAGCATTGATCAATGCATCCGTTGTTAAGTCATTGAGCATCTCGATATGTATGGCTCTGGAGCACATGCATGTCAGTAAAAGTCCGTAACGTTTTAACTCCTTTCTTCCCTCTTTAATATAGATGGGTCCAAAGCAGTCCATCCCACAGTATGTAAAGGGTGGAGTCAACTCTGCACGCTCTTGTGGGAGGTCAGCCATCCGTTGTTCTTCAGTGCTGCGTCTATACTTCCTACACCTTGTGCAGTTGTAAATATGTGACGAGACTGCCTTACTGCATCCAAGAATCCAAACACCATTGGCTCGCAGTTCATTAACAGTCATACCCCGTCCCTGGTGTTGCACCCTTTCATGATAATGCTTGATAAGGAGTGTTGACAAATGGTTTTCCTTGGGAAGGATAGCTGGGTGTTTCACGTGAGGGTGAAGACTGGAGTGGGTTAAACGCCCTCCTACCCTGAGCACACCCTGCTCATCAAGGAATGGGTTTAATTTGTGCAATTTGTTTGTCTTGTCAGTTGCTTTGATTTGTCCATTTTGCTTACGACTCATTGTGTTCTTAGGGAAGTGCATGGCTTGAACCAGTCTTATAAGAAAAACTTCTGCTTCCTTATGTTCTTCCAAGGTTGTGGGTTCATTGGACCTTAGTTTCTGGCCCTTCGCTCTACGTTTCAGTGTGGCTACTGCCCGTACTGCTCTTGTCCAATCTGAAAACCTTTCAAGACGATCAAGCAGCGACCTCTCTTCCCTTGATTGAAGGTTGTGGGCATGAGCCTTTCGTAGTTCTGGGTCATTTTCTGAAATCTCTCCCACCATGATCAACCTACTTGGGAGCTGTAGTTGCCACAGAAAATCTGGGCCTCTAAACCAGTTCGATGTCTTTAGCTGTACAGCTGTCAGTCCCCTAGAAGAGTGGTCAGCAGGGTTGTCCTCTGAGGCAACATAGTTCCATTGGTCAGATGAGATTACTTCTTTGATCTGTGTCCTGCACACATAGTGAACTTCATGGTTGCGACTGGATGGAAGCTGGAGTGATGGTGTCACTTGCCTTGTGATAACTTGATGGCTCACTCCAATAGCGTCTCCACCATCCATGTATGGGCTGGCATATCCAATAATGCTCCATCCTAAGTCTGTTCTCTGTGCAAATGGTTGATTTTCTTCACCAGACACCACTTCTCTAGGAAGAAGAGCTTGTGAACAGTTGTAGCCAATTAGTAAGCCAACTTCACAACTTTGAGGAAGAGCTAACTTATCAGCGATGTGCTCAAGATGAGCCCATGCCCTAGCTGTCTCTGGTGTAGGGATATGATCTCTATTTGCAGGAATGAATTTCCTTGTGTAAGCTGTAGGAAGAGTTATTTTCTTCTCTGAATTGAATCCTCTGACTTGCAAACCAGAGAGCCTTTGGCATGATACAACAGTAGTCTTAGAGGCCATGGTAGATAACTTGAGTTTGACCTGTTCACCCTTTGCCTTTAGAGAACGTGCTGTCTCTTCAAGAATGAAAGTTGTGTCACTCTGTGTATCAAGGAGTGCATAAACAAGTGTTTCTTTGTTAGGCTCTTTCACTGCTGAAACCCACACAGGAATAATTGTGGATGTCTGAGTGCTGGTGTTGTCATGCTGAACTCTGTTAGATGTCACCTCACTTATTTGTCTTGCTCTGGTTTCTTCTACTTGTTCGTTTCTTTTCCTGCAGCTATCGCCTTCCTTTGTTCTTTCAAACTTTCCTGACTTCTGTTCTTCCTTCCGATCCTCATGTAAGCAAGTCGGATGCCTTTTCTGGCATGTACTGCAAGTATTTCTATTCTTACAGTCTCTCGAATGATGTCCAGGTTTGAGACAGCCAAAGCACAGTTTACTTTCTTGAACAAACTTGTGTCGTTCTACTGTTGGTTTTTCCAGAAATCTTCTACACTTGTACAAACTGTGACCTGATCTTTCACAAAATACACAAGTTAAGGTGTCACTCTTCTCATCACTGTTTGTTGATAGAACCTTAGCTGCATGACCCCGCTTTCCTTGTGGTTTGGCCCTTTCCCCATCACATTGTTTCAAAGCATGGAGTGAGGTAACAGGATTGCATGCAATCTTTGCTTCCTTAATAAGAAACTGTACAAACTGGCTAAAGCTTGGAAATCTTCCAGTTTCTTCTTCTATTATTAAGACCTTTCGATTCCACCTTGAAGTCAGCCAGTCAGGAAGCTTGGAGAGGATTTTTTGATTTTCGTTGCAATCATTAAGAATCTCTAATCCATTAATCTGGGTTACCGCAGTTTCACAGCTACGCAGGAAGTCTACAAACTCCTGAAGCTCTAAGCTGTCCTTGGAGCCAATCTTGGGCCATGCATTTAGTTTGTCTCTGAAGGCCTTTGCAATAAGGAAAGAGTTTCCAAATCTTTCCTCTAAAACCTCCCATGCTGTAATGTAAGCAGCCTCTGTGCCTAGCAGGAAATAATTTTCAATGGCCTTCTTAGCTGGTCCACCAACGTACTTGCCTAAATAGTAGATTTTTTCAGATGCCAGTATATTTTTTCTGTCTATCAAAGTTTGAAAGGCAGCTTTCCAATTCTTATACTTCAGAGGGTCACCACTGAATACAGTTGGCTCTGGTATAGGAAGACGACTGGCACTGATAGAATCTGCCAACACCCTAGCAAGTGCTGCTATACTGCCATCATGCAGTGGCTGTGTAACGGTATGTTGTGGAGAAGGAAGCTCTGGTGCGTTAACATTTCGACCCTTGTAGTCAATTCTGTCACTCTCCTTCTCCCTTTCCAATCTGCAATCATGTAGCAACTGCCTAATTTCTTCTTCTGAATTTTCATCTTGCTCATATACTTGCATTGATGCCTTCGCAGCACTTAGCTGTTTGATTGCTTCCAACCGTTCCAGTTCCCTTCGCTTGTCTTCCAAAATTTTCCGCCTGGCAGCATTTTCCACCTCCAGTTTTGCCTTTAGCAGGGCTTCTTCTTCCTCCATCCTTAAACGTCGTCTACAAGCTTCAGCTGTTTGCTCTGCAATCTGTCTTTTATCTTCAGCTTCCAGTCTTAGAAGCTCTGCTTGTTGACACTGCTGTTCATGTATAATTTCCAGAGTTGCTTCAGCTGCAGCAATTTTAGCTGCAGCTTCTTGTCTGCTCATGGATGTTGCACTGGAACACTTAGAGGTGACCCTTGATGATCTTTGTGAGTCTTTGCACACACTAGCGCTCTGTGAGTGCTTGCTGGTGTGATATGACTTCTCAGACATTAAGAAAGATTCATGTCCAATAAACTGTGTGTCAACTGGTTTCTTTCCTCTCAAATAACATTTTGCAGTCTCAATAACATTTTTCGTTATCTCTTCACTGCTGTCAATTCTGCGTCTTGCATTATTATCAGGATTGTCCACCTTACGCCAATTTTCATATGCTGTATTTAGTTCTCTGGATGCACAGGAGATGTTGTTTATTATGGTTTGTAGCTCTTCATCTGAACAGCTGCCAGAAAGTGAATGATGTGCATCCTTTGCTAGAACCTTCCACTTTTCATACTTAATCTTGAAGCTTTGTTCCAACTCTTTAATCCTGGGTTTCAACATTTCTCTTCCCTTCTCAGTTAATGTTCGTGACCGATGGCTTTTGCGAGGTGCTTGTTGTACATCCTGTGTAGTTTGTGGACACTTACTCGTTGATGTCTGAACCTCTAATGTTCCTTGGGTTTCTTGCAGACCATCTATGTTCTGTGGAGGAGAACTGCACAGTGGAGGATATTCCTGGGGTTTGGTATTATTCCTTTCCTCATGTTTATCATAATCTTTAGATGCATTTGTGACTGACATGTTGGATTCAGTTGGGGTGAATGGATGCACTTGGGTTGATTTAGTAAAACCACAAAAATGAACAATGCACACTCAATTTCACATTACTTAAATTAGCACCTCTTAGAGACTGATTATATAAACGTGGTTAAGTTGGATTAATCACAGAAGATGAACTTGCAGAATATCAGCGAACACTTTGAGTAATCTATTCTTACAAACTTAAAGTCCAAGACTTGTGAAACTTAAAGTTTCAGTAGCATGGGTCTGAAATTACCAACAATAATATGAAAGCATAAATAGCTCAACACTTTAAATTATCGTAAACTTGAATGTTCTTGATGCAGATATAATGAAAACACCTTAGGACCTATTTGCTTGCACTTTAAAGCATCCAAACTTGTAGGTGATCTTCAGCTTAAATTTCTGCAGCACACTTGAACCCTTCACTGTGTCTTTCCTTAGTATTGTTAGGACATTCAAACCCGTTCTTGGCTGGTGGCATCTGGTGGAGTCTTGTGCAAGGACATCTCTTGTAGGCGACTTGGGTTGTGTTCACTTCCTTCTCGTCCACTCTCAAGGAGCAGATGAGTTCTCACTGTTACTCCCGTCAGTCACCACGAGGACAAGTTCTTTATATACAGATGGTTTATTCCAAGCTCACCAACAGGATCACTCAGCGTTGCCATCGTGAGAACTAATAAAATAAAAATTGTATTTAGAAACCTCACAATTCCTAAACAGTAACCATTAATTCCTTTCTTACACATTCAGCAAACTTCAATCATTTAGACATCATGTAACATGCCTTATAATAACACTATGACCAATATAAACCCAGTACATGTTAGGTTTACAGACATAAAATGCCTGTTTCATCACATTTACATGGAAACTCAAATTAACAGACACCTTGAACGCACCTCATTGCCTGCTGTAACCAAACGGGAGAAATACGATCAACTTCGGAGTTGCACTTCACTCTTCTCAATGAGCGGATCAAAAATTGGACTTGACACATAACTTCACCATAACAACTGACATGAGTCCTTTATATACTTAAGAAGATGGCGAGGAGATGCAGAAACCCACGCCCCCATAGTCCTTGTTGCTTGTGTCACACTCTAAAAAGTCCGCACTGAATGTTACTTCCGCTCCACTGAGTTCTGGACCAAACGCATTACTTAAAGGAACATTACAAATATTTGTTACAGACATACAAAGAAGAGCATTGAATAAATTCTGTCAGTAACACTGCTGATTGCCATTTAAAGGTCATTATTTTTTTTTGTTCCTCTCATCACTGACATCTATTTGAGGCCCCATACTGTAAAGAGGAAACCCAGAGTTTACTCATTGTGGGGAGCACAGTTCAGCCTGTGACCAGAGCTGTGTGAGTCTTCTGTGGCTCTGTGAAGTAAGCATTATGGAGTGTCATAAATCCAAAAAACAAAGCTTGATGTGATCATGTGGGGGTGATTCATTTGAAGGAGCTCTAAATTTTAATATAGGTTTAACGTTGCTAATTGGGCCTTTACCCCTTATGATATCTCAGCCTTTGCTGTTTCGGTTTGCATCCCTTTGCATTATCAGTTTTAAGCTTTAAGCTTAGGTGCTTACATAAACTATTAGTAAAGATGGTTCATTGCTGGTCATTGAATGTGAAAATGTTGGAAAAACATGGCCTCTACAAGAGCTCAACCCAGCTGAACAACTGTAGGATATTTTGGACTGACTTCAGAGAAACAGCTCTCACTGCCACCATCATCAGAATACCAAATGAGTGAACACCTTTAAGAAGAACAGTGTTCAATATGTGCAGTAGTCCACTGACTGTCATTGACTATTTTCCTTACATTTTTTGCATCAGTGCAAATTAACCATCTTGAGCTCCTTAAAAGCTCTCCATGGACCTGTTCCGAAGCTGCTTTAATATCGCAACTATGCATTTCCTTGTTAAATATCAAAACAGCTCATCACATCAGAGCTTTGCAATGACCTTACTTTCAGTAACCAGGCCCATTCTGGAGCAGTCAGTGGAGTCGGTTGTAATGGGACACGAGTAGACGGCACCGGTTTCATTGACATTTCGTAGAGATGGTGCTTTCTCCTTGGGCGCTCCTACGAGAAGCCTAGGCACAAAGAGACAGAAAGGAAGAGACAAAATATAAATATTAGATCATATCAGAATAGTGTTAGACAAAGTTAAGACACTATCAGCAATGGTTCATCTGATAATCTTCCTAGACTCAACAAATAAAGCACAACCTGCAGCATAATACTCAAAATAATTTGAATATGCACAACTTTTACACACAGCATGGGATAGTTTGTATCAATAGAGTGTGTGAATTATCATTAGACCTGAATCTCAGGTGTGACCAAACACACAAACAAAAAAAGCAGAGTTCACATGAAAAGAAAGAGTCAAGCAGACAAACCATGACCCATGACAAGCCTGGGCAACACACACACACACACACACTGGCTTCTTCGTCACTGAGACACTCCCTGCGTCCGCACCTTTTACCACACCACAGGCCTTTGAAGTAGAGAGATTGCTGCAGTCTAAGGCTCTGTGCTGGAACACACAATTTACTATCAGCACAAGATTTATTAGCACCACTTTGTAGGAGAAAGGCAAGAACATGCTAGTTCACAATGTGTGTGTGAGTGCCATACATATGAAATAAAAGCATATAGTGGTTTAGTCAAAGTCTGTTATTCAAGCACATCACTGTTGTCATTTAAGCTTCCTGAAAATTGATTCAGTGCTGAAAGATAAAGATGAAAATGACTGTATAGAGTTTGTTAGCACTTGTTCTTGGTTAGTCATGTCTGATTAAATATTACTCACAAATTTTGTGGTGGTCTTTCACTCTGCACAAACACAATGAGACTGTGTACCAGGCTCTACCACTCCAGTCTTCTTTATGTATACATACTTTTAAATCATGCCCCTATTCACTCTTACAATCTCAGTGTGATCACATCTCAAGAGCCTAAACAAAATCATCCTCTCTGCTGTCTCACCTGATCACGAAGCGACTCAGACATGCAAATTAATCATGTGAGCCAACTTCCGCTGAGTTTGGATCAAATTATTCTATTAAGTTACTTGAATCATGTCCGCCAGACATAAGCCGACAAAAGTCTGACCTCAGATCAGATGCCGTAGCACACATTATAACTAGTTCCTTTACATTTATCAGACATGTTTATAGGTAATAACAAAAAAAGAAACCCCATCATCACCTTCCTTTTATAAATACAGTATAACATCCATAAGATATTTATTAAACACTAGCATTCAAAGCAATGTTTGCATGCATAAAGGTTTTTCTTCTTTATACTACTTGCTGTGCATGAATCAATTATCTTCCCAGTGTGATGACAACCAGGAAGAGACAAGCTGGCCTCTGAGGGCCAGCGGTTTCCAGTGAAAATTTTCAGAGGAGACCTTGGCTGTGATAATTACTCAGTAATATAGACAGTAAATAAGACAGAAGATACCACAGAGGTTTGCAGCAGTAAATGGGACTAACAGATATGCGGAGAGGATTCCCACTGTCAGTGTGGAATCAGTAGTGTCTCTGTGTACATATATATTTGTGTGTGCTCCCACACTACATTATGTCTAATGAGAAGCAGGCATGTAAAACTGTTGTGTTTTGGAGCTACAGCACACAGTGTCCCAAAGCACTAACTCACAAAGCTAGCAGCTCTTGTTGGAAAACCAAGCCACACAAGGCCTTATGGGGGCTTATCCAAAGCATTCATACAGGAGAACAAGGCCAAGCCAGAGACTGAGCAAACTCTGGGTGCTTAAAACACAGTTTGAACTTTGCTCACTGAATAGAAATTATGAGGAAGTAGGGCTCAGAGTCCAGTATTTAATCACACATGCTTCAGGGGATTAGATAATCTTGGCCTGCAAAGTATACTGACTGCAGCAAACTGGAGGAAAAAAAAAAAAAAGGCTGGTTAATTTAAGCTCACAACATACTCTCACCATCTCACTGTCTCAGCGGCGCCATGTGGGTCACCTGTGTTTGTTGTAGAAATTCAACACTGCCGAGTGATACCATCAGGTTAAAAAGCTGACTTAGGTTCATGTACACGTTACATGAAAATTTTAAGAATGGGCCGACAGTTTGGTTAACTGATAAATGTCAGATAAAAGAATCCCACGATCACATCTGACAAATATGAAGCGAAAACCACCTCTCGCTATCAAAAAATTTAACAAGTTATTTAACTGTAATCAATAAATATATTTTAAATATCATAGGTACTGTCAATACTGGGAGACCTGTATATTAGTGAAACCCCTACTGTTGACTCCTTATATATTAGGCAAACATTTTTCATTAAGAGGAACATTTTACAGATTACAAAAAACAAAAGTTCACGACTGACCAACAAGCCTTTTTGAACACAGTGCTCAGTGGATGCTGTTTACAGATGCACCAGTAAAAATTTTGTAGGACTACACAAATATTGGCTTATAAAAATGAACAAGACTAGACACACAACTAAATGAACCTACACTTGTTTTTAAAAATGGAACAAGATGCCATCTTAGCACAGATGTTCAAAGGATTATCTTCATATTCAATAATTTCAATTTTATTTATATAGCTCCAAAGCACAAGAAACAGTCGCCTCAGGGTGCTTTATATTGTAAACACAGAGAGTGAATAGCAGTGTCACCTGAGCCAGCCCTAACTATAAGCTTGATCAAAAAGGAAATTTTTAAGCCCAATCTTAAAAGCAGAGACGGTGTCTGCCTCCTGAATCCACACTGGGAGCTGCTTCCAGAGAGGTGGAGCCTGAAAGCGGAAGGTGCTGCCTCCTATTCTACTTTCAAATGCCCTAGGAACCACAAAAAAGCCAGGCCGAGAGTGAAACGCAAGGAGGTCTTTAAGATAAGATGGGGCTGATTATTCACAACCTTGTATGTGAAGAGAAGGATTTTAAATTAAATTCTGGATTGGAGAAATATGCTCTCTCAGCATTTTGGATCAGCTCAAGGCTTTTCAGGGAGCTTTTAGGACAGCCGGATAATAATGAATTACAATAGTCCAGTTTAGAAGTAATAAATAAATGAACTAGTTTTCCAGCAGCTCTGAGTCAGGATGTTTCTAATTTTAGGAAATATTGCGCAAATGCAAGAAATCAGTCCTACATATTTGTTTATTGAAGGATATCCTGGTCAAAAATAACTCAATTCAACGAACAAGAAAAAATATTTTTAAACTTCGCACAAGTTACAACAACGAATAACACGTGTTTTAGCTACAGTTTGACTAGTATAGGTTTTCTGAGATGATACCAAAATATGCTCATTTAGAAATCCAATATTCTGATATAAACTAATATATACATTTTTTATCTTTCAGACACACAACACATAAGCAGATCTCCCTAAAAAAATGTTATATGTAGTTTATTTATGATAGATAAATTAGCTGGGCTTTAGATTTAGAGTCTCTCAGCAGCTTTGGACCTTTTGCTTTTTCATCTCTCCCTTTCTCCTCCACCTTTTCGTTTTTTTTCTGCCAATACGTTTTGTTGGTCGACTTAAATCCTGCTGGTGGAAAACCAGGGAAATGCATGCCCTCCAGGTTAAGCTGCATGCACGCACTAATATTCATATTTGGCACATGCAAACAGTCTGATTCTGGTCAGTCAACTTAGCCATGTTTGTTATATTATTGCTGGGCATGGCTGATTGTTTGTGGCAGGCCATAATGACCCTCATGCCACTGGGAAATGTCCCAGTGCACCCAACAGTCAGTCATCCACTGTTAACCTGTAATATATGCACACATAAGAGTAGTATTTTTGTTTCTCACTTACTTTTGGCCAGAAAAGAATGAGCCTATTTCCCAAAATGTCAAAGTATCACTTTAAATTAGGCCCTATCATGGATCATGGATGTATGGAGGATAATAGTAACTGAAAGCTTCCATGCCTAAACTATGCAACACAGAACAGCTAGACTAAACACTGTTACTAGCCTGTCCTTCACATTGCTGTTCTCAAGGGAGCAACGTAATGTCAACTTTTCATAACCTAAGGAAGTTGCTGAACCCTTATAAAAATGATGCAAACCCGAGTAACAGTGACAACACATGTCATATTCCATCCTGCTCCAGGTGTAACAATGTGTGCTCTCCTCCTTATCGCCCTCCCTGCTCATCACCTCCTCATAAACAGGCCATCAAAGGCTCAGGCAAGCTGCATTCCACCTCTGAGGACATGTTGAAATTTGCCCCCTTCTGTCTAACAGTCATCCAAAAGGCTGGCTAAACTAAACATTTACTGTTTGCACCCAGCTAAGGCGAGGCTTAGTAAGGTTGCATTCTCGACAACAGGGCTAAAAAAAAAATTCTCGGAAGAAGACAGTTTGATGGACTACTGTATATTTGTCAGTGATGTTAAGTTAAACAAACAGTGGTTCATTTATCTAGTCCCCGTTAATCAGCACCGCCCACCAAAGCCTCCGACTGAAGCAAGAACAGATAAGCGGGAGCCGCGAGGAAAAGGGCAAAATGGGTGATCGTAAACAAACGTCAGAGTCAACATAAATAACTTCTCTCGTACTTGATTAAAATTAATCCATGCTCTCCCATAATCTTACCCCCCACCTGGCTATTCGCTACTATGATAAAACCAGCAACAGTGAAACCAGGAAATCCAACTTAATTAAACCCTTCTGGATGACATTTCCTTTCCAACTCACAGGATTTTGAGAGATTATCAAGAAGAGACAAAGTGTGAGTTGGTCATGTTTACAGTGAAACTGCCGTCTCATTAAGAGTACATGCATCTTCATGTTGATCAAATATGAGCTGTTGTGAAATACAGGATACAGGTGTTTAACGGGAATTAATTTTATTTATTTATTTTTTTCACTCCTACAGGCCATTATCTTCTATGTAAAATGCTGGAAACATTTAAAAGTGGGTGAGTGAGAGAAAGTGACTTAGATGGGAGAAGGAAATATGAGATTTGATGTGACGCTGTGGCCCTTTGGCCAATTAAAAAAATCTACAGGTTTATTATTAAAAATAACTACAGAACCATTTTTTTTTAGCATGAAAGTGCTTGAAAAATCATTATTTACTCCCATCTTTCTATTGGATTGGATTGGATTGGAATGTAACCCCTGCACATCATACTGCATCACTCTAACTGTAACATAAGGTGTGTCACTAAATTACCAAAACGTACAGGTGAAGGACAAATGCACAAAATATTAATCCTAAAAACACTAAAACATCTGCAAACAGACAACAGACACACATGTATAAAAAACCCAGAAAACCAAAACACACACACACACACACACACACACTGGATCCTCTTTTTTTATTTGATAGTATAAAACTGTAGCACTACGGGCAACTCATGGTGATTTCAGGGAAACATTACTACTCATACTGTAAAAACTAATAAATATAGATAATACTAAATGGAGTGACTCAATTTGCAGACTGAATTAAGCCTGATGATGAGATGAGACTAGGACTGAGATCTTTTTATGATCTTCTAAGGATGTAATGACTTCAGTGAAAGATGAGGAGGTGGCTGATATGACAGGATGTGCTACAGTGGAGTCCACTGTTATTGTGCTGATGGCAAGTGGACATGAAGTTTCCTGTGTGTTGTGTGTGTGTGTTTTTTCAATAACTCACACCCAGTACAATCAGCATTGCATGTACTTATTTATTTCATGTATCTGCCTGTGCATCTTCTGCTGCTAATCCATGTCTTGGTAGTCCAAGCAGAAGTCAAAGTAGAGACACCCAGACCTTCCTCTGCACAGCCACCTACTCTACTAAGGAGTTCCCAATTCACTGGAGTGATATAATCTCTCAAGTGTGCCCAGGGTCTGCCCCAGGGCCTCCTGCTGGTAGGACACACCCAAGACACATCTAGCATGTGTCTAGGAGGCATCCTGCCCAGATGTCCAAACCACCTCAACTGGCTCCTTTCGATGTGGAGCAGTAGCAGCTCTGACTCCCTTCTGAATGACTGAGCTCACACCACTCTTCTAAGTGAGAGCTGAGACACCGTTTGGAGAAAGCTCATTTCCACCTCTTGTACCACCGTCTCATTCTTTTGGTCACTACCCACAGGATAGGAATGTAGATCAATCAGTAAATCAGCAACTTCACTTTCACGCTCAACTCTTTCTTCACCACAACAGACCAATACAGTGTCTACATCACTGCTGACGCTATGCCAATCCATCTGTCAGTCTCCATCTGCATTCTCCCATCACTTGTGAACAAGACCCCAAGAGACTTCCACTCGAGGCAGCAACTCCTCCCCAACCCAGAGTGGGCACTCCACCTTTTTCTGACTGAGAACTATGGCTCAAGCTTGGACGTGCTAATTCTCATTCCAGCTGCTTCACAAGCCAAAAGAACCACATCATCTGCAATGAGCAGAGGGGAGATCCAGAGGCCACTAAAGCAGAAACCCTTCACCAATTGGCTGCACCTGAACCAAATTCTGTCCATAAAAGTTATGAACAGGAACGTCACAAAGGGCAGAGTCCACCAGGAACAGGTCTGGCTTACTGCCATTTATATCACTACTAGCGTTATGTAGAGAGGAGACATTTGAGGAGAAGAGAGTTTTTCAATATTTTTGCAAGAAAGACGAAGAATCTGACTGTAAAGTGCAGACTCCACGCAGGCCAGAAATAATTATCTGCTGGGACTAACACACAGCACCTAAAAATTCAGCATGCTAACATGAGGGTAGCAGAGAGGAAACCCAGACCCAGAAGGATGTTAAATGGGAGAATATGCTGACCCCATCCAATCAGTAAAAGACTGATGAAGCTGCAATAACACTGTAGTCTTTATTCTTACCAGCACCCGTTTCCACTGAACTGTGGACACAACATGTTTCTATGAAGTGCTGTTTGGGTCCATTTTCAACTTTGCTATCAGTTTTGTGTTTTAAAAAAAAAACTTTGTGTATATGAGATATAAGAGATCTGTGCCAGTCATGTGCACAGGAAGCATCTCAGGCCATGCTGAACTTACTTTCTTCGGGGAGTAAGTAATGCAATGCCTTAGAAAATTAACAAATGTGTAATACATTACTTTTTTTTTAAAAGTAAATCCAGGATAAATCCAGGTCACTCTACTTTCAGGAAACATAGAAACTGTGTGGTGGTGAGCACACACTTTGTGTTCATATTAATCACAGTGAGCACGCCTAGTTCTTGACACACCTAATGAATATGTGCCTGCATGTACAGAACAAAGGTGATGAGTCATCTCTGGTCAAACAGTGATGTGAAAGAACAGCATGGGTCATGTAGACCCACCTTCACTTTGCATCTCAGGATATTCACATATGCAGGGCAATTTGGATATGTATATTTATTAATGTACTAGCACAAACAATAACAGCTGACTGCAGCAGCCTAAGCCTTAAAACTATTATAATGTGAAATTCTATACTTTAAATATTTGAAGTCTTCCAATGTGGAACAGACTATGTTAAGATTCTCTCTATGAAGACAAGACTATCACGGTTAAATATTGACACAAAATGACAAAATGTGAGGATGCACAGCAAACCACTTTCACACGCAGCAGTGTAAATTTTAGTCTGTTTTTTTTTAACCAAGGTAAATTTCTAATTTACAACAATCTAATAGAGTTAAAAAAAAAAAAAAAAAATCAACTCTGCACTTGTAGTCAGGCACCCACACTATTGTAACAGTATCTCAGCTGGACAAACATCCTGTTTGAAGACCACCATCTGTCTTTGGTAAAACAGTAACAGGAGACCAAACTAATTTAGAGCCAGCTTGACAAATTAAACATGGCAGGTCATCCTCTGATAATAAACCAACTCACTTTTCAGTGGCCAGCAGGTAAACAGGTAAAACCTTGTCTGAAGAGGACAGACACAGTTCGGCTTGTGGTTTGCATGTTGGTCTGCTGTCACTAGATGAATGATGTCAGGTTGATACTGCAGACGGAGTACTGCTGCAAGGTGACCAACACGCACACACTCCACTGACATGGAGAAAGACACACAAATGTATACATGCAAACAGAAATCCACATACAGCTGGACAAAACCTGGACACATGCTGCTCAGTGACATCATACCTCACCAGTGCACACCATGCAGCCAGAACTCACAAGAAACTAGAGATTAGTACCGATATTTCCAGCAATAATATTTCGTCCCACGCTACATGTGATAGAAACATGGACGGACAGTCAGCCACACAGCTGTGACGGAGCTGACAGCAACTCAGGGTAGCATGGATGGTTAGTGCCAAGTTTCTCTCAGATGTTACTCAGCGCATATAAAAGAAGTGCAGGTGTGCATGAAACATCTGTCTTTGCCTGTTGATGCTTGAAATGTTTCAACACCAGATACCAGAGTTTTTTTGGGGTTTTTTTGTCTTTCTCTGTTACATATCAATTTCATATATGTATCGAGCAGGAAAAAAAATGTATGGATGTATGTATCAATAATAAGCATTGGAACTTCCTACATTTTTATCAGCACATTTTACATTTTAAGGTCACACAACAAGTTAGAACATATACTGTACACACTTCCTCAGACACATACCAAGTGCAACCTAATACTGCAGAATCATTTCCCTCTTCAAAGATGAAAAATGGCATGAAGCGGGAAATTTACTAAAGCATATAGTGTTTCTAGCTGCAGGTAGCCCTGAGTAGCCCGGAGGCCTGCTTCTTTTCCATGCTGTTGAGGGCATTTATACAACCAGGGGAGGAAAAAGGGGGATCGCTTACAGTTTTGTTAAGACAGAAACAGTCCTCACTGCAGGTACTTCCAATGAAAGTGCCACCATAACCGATGTCCACTGTGGAGATTAGCAGGAGGCCCAAGGTCCTGCTGGGATCCATTTCAGCATGTTATTAGAAGCAGGCATTAACTCTGCTGCTACACAAAATGCAACTCATGTCATTACCAGCTGATTGGACACAGTGAATAAATGCCTTAAGATTAGGGCCAGTAACCATGGAAAGGGGGTCTCATACAGACAGCAGTGGCTCAGCTTAAAACCATTTTAACCCCATTCTAACCTACTCCAATTTTTTTGTCTCCATTTTTACGGGGACACAGAAAAAAAACTCCTGCCTTGCACCCCTATAATACTTATGTGAGCATATAGTGGACAACACAGGCTTTTTATCTGAAAGTGCTGCATCAAGACATAAAAATAACCCTCTGATATACCTTCTTCGGTGGCAAAGACCACTAGCATTTGTATAAGAGGGAATACTGGATTATAGCCAAACACACAGCCACCTACATCTTTTCCATTACACTTTGCTTCAGCCTGCAGACTTTTTAGCTGATCAATTCAATGAACCACAGTTCTGCTGAACATATGAGAGCTCACAGGCAATTACACAATTCTGTAGTAGTGTACATAAATGAGTGTAAACTCACTGAGATATGGATAAAGCCATGTTTTGCTGAGAAACAGTGTTAACACTGGAAAGTTAATAGACCAAACTCTTTGCAGACATCATTCAAACCTACCGGGGTAGGTGTCGGATATTTAACGGGCCACTTTTTGAATTTAGAGTATTTTTGTTGCCATATCTATTATAAACTAACAAAGTTGGAATTCAGTAATAAATGATGAGCATTCAAGGCTTCACACACACAAACCTGAATTAAGTATGCACTAAAAAGATTTAATTCAGGAAATAAAAAAATGTTTATTTCTATCAAGAGATATGACGAAAGGGTAGCATGTGCATGTTCTCGGTGAACATCAGATGTGAATACAGCTGGCAGACCAGTTTAATTTGCACCTCGCAGCAGAAAGGGGAAGGCCCCATCAAATTAAATCGTTGACTTTCACGGCCTCTGGCTGCTGCAGTCAGACAGGGATGATCCCTGATCCCAGACGCTTCAACTCCGATTAAATATTCATCAATCAAAAGAATGCATGATTTTCTCGGCTCACATGGGTTTAAATCTATAAAATGAAGCGAGCTTTGATCAGAATGAGTCTAAAATTTGTGGTGTGTATGTGTGCTCTTAAATACTCTCTGGATCATCATTCTCACTCCTGTCTTGTCTCAACCTGAAACCTGGCAGGTTTTAATGGTGCAGAGAAGAGTAATACATTCCAAGAATACCACGGGGTCAGGGGACTGGAAGAGCCAATAGGTGGCCAGCTGACTGCCCAGTCCCCCCCCTCCCTGAAACAACACAGAACAAAAAAAGCCTTCTCAGGAAAAAATTCTCTCTGAGACCTTTAATGGGTGATCCAAACAGAGAGCAGGAGTGTGGAGGCAAATAGCTGGTACAAATTGGCCTGAGGTAGCTTTTGGATTATCCAGGTAAAGCCCACCCCCAACAAGAAGCAATGCTGGTCTACTAATTGGACAGGCAACCCTGTCTTGTTCAAAATATATTGTAGAAATTGTTTCAGCTCAGCCAAGATTCAGCGTAATTGGATAATAGCATACATCTTAGAAAATGCAAGACATATGAACCAGTCACGACATGTACAATGTTTAAAGTTGCTGTTCTTTGTGCATCCATGAGTCAGAAATTTGGAGGGTAACACTCTGTCATAATGTTCCTTCTTCAATACAGGTCACACTGACATGAAGCATAATCTTCTTCTTTCAGTTGCTCCCTTTAGGGGTCACCACAGGGGATCATCTATCTCCATCTCACCCTATCCCAGCATCCTCCTCTGTCACACCAACGCTCTGCACATCCTCCTTCACTACATCCATGAACCTCTTCTGAGGTCTTCCTGTTTTCCTCCTGCCTGACAGCTCCATATTCAAATTTCTTTGTCCAATCTATCCACAATCCCTCCTCTGCACATGTCCAAACCATCTCAGCCTTGCCACTTTAACTTTGTCTCTTTAACCGCTCGACCCGAGCTATCCCTGTGATGTACTCATTTCGAATCCAGTTCATCCCCGTCACCCCCAATTAAAATCTTCAACTCTGCCACCTCCAGCTCCTCCTCCTGTCTTTTTGTCAGTGCCACAGTCTCCAAACCATAAATCACAGCAGTTTCACTACCGTCTTGAGAGCTGTAGCATACAACCAACCAAACTGCTGACATCAATGGTATTGTTTTTTTTTCCTTCTCTGGTCTCGTGTTGAGATTTTGTTAGCTCTAGGCTCTTCTCCTTTCCACTTTTACGCTGAGCTATCTAAGGTTTACAGCAAATACACTTGCAAAAAATAAGATTTTCTATTATTTTAAAGTGTGTAAAGTGTGTCCAAAGTTTTGACTGGTACTGTACATGGGAGTGACATTCAGTCCTGAAATTAAAGAAAATCACAAAATTAGAAGGAAAAAAAGAAAAAGGCTTAAGCCTTTCTTCTAGTGGCAGCTTTTCCCTAAAGTTTATCAGACTCATTACCAGAGCTGTGTGGCTGCAGAGTGACTCCCTCAAATGAAGGCACATTGATCACAGATGTTGCTATGTATGCAACAAACTGCAGAAATCTCTATAATACACATCAGTACACCACTTCACAGAGTTTACATAAATTAACTTTACATTAGATAGACTTCACTGATGACAGCACAGAGGAAGTGAGCCCTGATTTGAGCAGTTTTCTTCCTGCTTTACTCTTCAAAGCAGAACAAGGACACTGATAACGGCATGTTATAAACATGCTGTGTGATCGTGGACGTGGAAGGATGAAGGGGCCACTGTAATTGGCTGAGTGAAATCCTATACTGCACAGTAATACAGTTTGAGGAGTGTTCATTAGATATGCCGCGAAGACAGCAAAGATGTGACTTCCTTGAACATCTACAAAGCATTTCCTTCTTTGCAAGTGCTGGTAACTAGTGTGTTAACATGTTGAGTGTTCCAGGCCAGTGAGGATCTTTATTAGGAAACACAAACCCACTTCTGTCTACCTGATAGCGGTTATAATAATGCCTGGTTCCACACAAATTCCAAATATGGTTGTGTGAATGTGCGAATGTTTTTTCATCACATAGGTTTTATTGCTGAATATAATACAGCCACCAGCATTATTATCACTGAAAGTCAAATCACAGTGTACTGAAATGCACATCAGACTAAAAATGTTCTTCCGGTGCCAGGACTGGCATTCAAACTATTACTGCTGCACTGAATCACTTTGAGGCACAGCTCAGTACACTCCACCGCTGTTTCCACCAAAGCTGGCCCAGACAATGAACCCAATGAAACCTAATGTATGCATTCTAAACAATAAGATTCAGTAATTGCTGTAATCACGAAAAAAAAGTGAGATTGTTAGAAGAGGAAATAACGGACAGGAAAACAAAATCTGAAATGAAATTTGCGTAAACAATAGATAAAAAAGCCGTTTTGCTTTCAAAACAGCTCACATCAGGTCTGATTCAGGTTATGAAACCGCTTTCTACACGTTGACTCAGTGCACGACAGAGACTGGGCTGCTTAATCTGCCGCCGGGTACAACTTCCAAAGACTTAAGCTGGGAGCAAAAAAAAAGAAAAGAAAAAGAGTGCAGAGCACCTGTCTTATATCCTGACTGTACTAAAAGTCTCCCTAATGTTTGGTGTAAATAAATGTGCTATGTACAGCAGGTCGTTGGTGAGAGGTAGGAAAGAGAGTGTAAGTGCGCAAACGGAGCACAGAAACATGCGACAGGTGAAAATAACGCAGCTCCGTCTCGTCGTCTCGGGTTTTTGCGCAGTTAAACGTGCACAATATGAGGTGAATAGAAAATGCTGTTTTTTCCATGTCTGATTGGCTGTCTGCATTTTACCCCTAATTTTTAAAGAAAAGAAGAAAAAAAAAAGATGAAGTGAAGCATTTTTCTGAAAAATGCACATCCGACTATACTTACAGGTATTTTCTGGAGCCCACCGTCTGGTTATGCAAAGCTACTGAGAGTCCAAACAAGCTGCCGCTGGTTTTCCCCTCTTTGATCACAGGAAAGCGTTCATCTATATTAAATCCAGTGCAAGTCAGCGTCCCGTGATACACGGCCAAAACAGCGCAGAGGAAAAGTCTTTGAGACATGTTTCAGTTGCTCTTCTCCCTCCTTAGGTGCACTCAGCTTTCGCGAACTCTGCCGCAATGAGCTCCAACAGGTAGGCTGCTGCTTCACAGAGACCTCCCCATTAACAGCCCCCGCAGAGCAAAGTCACTGCCTAGGTGTCCGTGTTTCCTTTTCTCTCCCTCTCTCTGCTGGCCCTGCCCTTCCTCTCAGATCTCCACACCCATTTGAAGCAAGTGCATTTAGCCTACAACAAATACACTCATGCACACTGTGGTTAGAAGTGCGAAAACCTCGTCTCTCACTATTTCCATCTCACGCTCCGCTGCTCCTGTTTTCTACCGCAAAATTAACTGACACAATAAAAAAAGTCATAACCTCTGAAAAAGACTTCTGAACAGTTAAATATATGATCATTTGTGGCTTTTGATTCGGGGGTTGCATTGAAATGGCACCAGTTTATCGCCATACTGAAATGTGTGCTTTGGCTGCTCTGTAATAAACATGTACACAGCAGGCACGTTCTTGTTGACAGTGTTTGCAGTTGTGTACGTTTTGCTTTAAAAGGAAAAGAAACAAAACTTCTCTTTCCTGAGTTTAGTCTGAAATTAATTAAGAATTTAATAGAGCTAAAATGATTTCCATTAGGCTTTATTTTGGTTTTATGGGCATTACAGCTCACTGTAAATTTGCATCAGACATTTCATTCCATATCAGGCACAAGGAATATTGTGATTTATTCTGAAAATTTTGGTCCCTAACTATTCTTTATACTCATCAACCCTGAGAAAATTTAAAAAATAAAAAGTTAATTTCAATTAAATTATCTCTGTTTCAGTAACTTTAGTTTATATTTTGAGTAGAAGCGACTATGAGAGTCAGAAGCTTGAACTCCTGCAAGGTAGTAGATGCATAGCCCAACCTCACACGCGCACTCTTGTGACAGTCACCCTTTCCCTTGCTCTACTCCCTATTGCTCAAACTCCTGGTATCCAATGGGAAGTTTATTAAACCCTTAATCCCCTTAGAGAGTTCATGGAATGGGCCACCTTTCCTTCTCCATCTCAGTTCCTCTCAGTTCTTTTTGCTTGCTTCCTTTCTGTAGCAAGAAACTGTAGCAACATGTGATATTTCATCTCGTTTACTTTATTGGCTGAAACTTGGCCTAGCTGACCTTCTCTAATTGATGAAGTAAGCTGCCACTCTCCCCCGTCATCCTTTAGGAGATCCTCTCTCCCAAAAGTACTCTCTCCTTCATCCCCAGTGAAATAATGCCCCTCGGGGGGGGGGGGGGGGCATTATTTACTGCAGACACTTTATCTGCTCTTTTATAAAAGAGTGTCCGGGTATTTAGTACAGGATGTTATAGTTCTTGCATACTCTTCATGAATCCTCATCCTCACTGTTTGGGTATACACAACAAAAAGTGTGTTGCAAAACAAAGAGCACAGTGAAATAAGCAGGTTAAGGTGCATTCCACTGTTTTTAGTGTAGCATGAAGTCTGCCCCCAGATCTTTGTTGGAGGTCACGCATCTGACACATATACCATGCAGTCAGTTGTAGTATTGCTACATTTAGTACTCCCGTACTACACAGTTGGAATATAATACACTTTCAGTGTCAGACTGTGCTTTGTGTTTGCATTTTTGCGCTATCTTGCAAATTAATGTTTTTTATTACACAGGTGAGTGCACAAAACACCAGTGTCTATAGTGTCAACATCCTGTTGTGACCTTATCAAGGCATGCATTTGGCACAGTGCTGACGTTAAACAGATACACACATACTTCACTGCTCCAACTCAGGAGAAGACAAATGTCCCGAGTGGAACTTAAAACAACCAAAGAACAAGAGACGAGCAATTTGAGCTCGCCTTTAGTTTTGCTCTATGTCACAGATTCCATAGGTTTTGTAAAAGGGCTGCAAAACATCTGATCCTTAACTCCTTTAGGTCTTAGACCTGACCTTTTATCATCTGAGAAGTGTCCCTCTGGGAAGCTGGCAGATAATGACAAACTCTGTCCCTATGTAATGGCAATGAATGATGCTATAAACTGTGAAACTGCACAGACAGCCAGCTTCAAATCACTTTAACGACCGTGTCTCTATTCATAGTGATTAATGGGCGTTTAAAAAAATATAAAAAGTGTATCTAAATATGTTTTGGAGCAAAAAGTGAGTTCACTTTAAGTCCTTACCCACAGCAGAAAAAAAAGAAAGAAAAAGAGTTCCAGCCTTTAAATGTCTATTCCCCTGACCCAACTGTAAGCCAACACCAGTCTCTGCAAACCACAGAGAAAAAGACCCCAAAACAGTTGCTGCCCCCAGAGTCCCTACTCTGGAACCATTAACCCACAAGACACACATGGAATGTAATTTGCAATTTATCTCCCAGTTTCCTGTTTTTTCCCTTACCAAATCCACCACCATCCCCTCCCCCAACACCATAGTGCTTGACCCACCCAAAAAACTGAATTCACCAATTTCCCTATCTCTCATTACTGCATCAGAATTTCCATTTCATTCATCTGGTTAGGACTGCATACTTATAGCATCTTTATGCTCAGCCTTCCTGCTGCATTGTGATTTGTCACATATACCAAACTGCTTCACAGAGCTCTATGAAGGCCTCCTTTTAAACAGTGCTGAGGGCTGATGGGATGGGGTGGATGCTATGTGGCATTCCTGATGTGAATGTGTGATAATAGAAATGGACTTGCCATTGAAGAGGGCAGTGAAGAGAACAGAGAGAATGCGAGTGTATCATTATCCTCCATAATAGTCCCATTATAATTAATCTTTCTGACAGGACTTTGTACTGCACTCTACTGCTGTGTAAGCATGAAATTACACAGATTTTTTTTTTTTTTAGCGTAACTAGATGGCATCCTCATCTTGAATTTCTATGAATATTAATCCACATTAGCTGGACTGGAGAACATAACGTACAGAGCAGGACATTGGTTAAATATGAAACACAGCACGCTCTCGCACCGAGCCCTCGCTGCACGGTGACGGCCGAGATGCCTGTTGCCATGGAGCTGGGAGTTGCTATGAAGCCAGTATGTTCCGAGTTGTGGTAATGTCTGTGGAGGACACTGTGGTCTGTTTAAACTCCAGCCAGGACTCTTGCTGGGCTCAAATGACCTTTCACAGCACAGAACATAATCTACTCAGAAACCTTTTTTTTTATGGTATTAATGCACACAGATAATATGTGGCTGCATAACAGTTTGGACACAACAACTTCTACACTGTTACTTGTTCCTTGGTGTTTTTGCAAAATATAAATTTAAATTTTGTCCAACCAGGGGAAGCCAAAAGACAGTGAACTCATTTTTTTTTTTTTTTCGTGGTGCAACTTGAGCTGTCTGGCCCCAAAGTAATTTAATTTTAGAACAAAATATGAATAAAACATGAGAATAATCTAATAATATGTCATTTTGTCTCATAAGTCTGCATATTCTAGCCAACTCTCATCCCTTTGTTTTGACAGAAAAAGGTTGCAGCCAGTATTGCACCATTACAGGGGAGTCCATAAAGAGGTCACGGTCACATTATCCATTATACCTCCCACCAAATGTTCACAGCAGCAAGAAACAACCAACAGTGGCTGAGCTACCAGTCAGACTTTGGTATGAAGGGAAGGATGATTCACTGTAAAAAGAAAAAAATAGCATCTCAGTCAACAGTATCAAGACATTTTATCAGCTGAAAACTAATTATTCCACAGCTCTTCAGTTTGAGATTGTGCTTGATGTAACAAAGGCTGGAACATTATGGTGAGCTTTTCATCTCCCTTGTTTCTGAAGTTTGTAAAGTCCGCATTTGGGAGTCGGAGCATGGAGTTCGAAATTTTCCATGCATATGTGTGGTATGTGCATGTGTGTATGTGTGGGTGGAGATATTTGAGTGTATGTATGTCAGAATTCACGTGTGTGCTTTGTAAGTGTTTGGTATGTATATGTGTATGTATGTGTGTGTGTGTGTGTGTGTGTGTGTGTGTGTGTATGTATGTGTGTGTGTGTGTGTGTGTGTGTGACAGGAAGGAAATGCAGCAGGGGTTTGGGACCCACACAGATCCCCACTTCGTGCTGGAATATAGGAATGTATAGCCCGAAGAGAAAGGCGTGGCCCCGAACACTCTCCCCACTGTCCAGAAGCACCTGTTTTTCAGCTTAGCTCTCAGATAGAGAGTTGGGAGACAGCGGGACATAATGACTGCATGACAGCTGCTTCAATTCCACAATTCATAAACTCATTCTTAACAACAACAACAACAACAACAACAAAAATACTTTGCCTGTGCAAAAGTAAGCAGCTCTGGGTGAACTTGAAAGATGCTTTATCCTTTAACAAATTCCCCTGTTGTATGAGCTCAATGAGCTGTGAGCTGTACAAAAGCCACACTGGAAAAATTGAGCTTCAATGTAACTCCCAGCAAGAAGGCACCTGTAAGAAGCTATCTGACCTGGACCAATCACTCTAATGTCAGAAAGTAATAACAACTCACAGTATCAGGTTGTTTTTGAAATGCTGGAGATGATAAGAATGGAATATAAAACCTGCGAGAAATGCACTTAACGCTGAGCAGTTTGTCATCCTCCTCCCATCATCTCTAAAGCAGTGAGACAAATTACTAATAGGGAAAATAAAAAGAACAAATATTAATAATAAATCCCTTTTCCAAATCCTTTCTCCACTTTCTGGAAACATTACATTAACAGTAATAGGAACGTAAGCTAATGAGTCACCAAGGGGCAAAAAAAAAAGAAAAAAAGAAATGAAAACACAGACACCCTCTCGACAGTGTTTAATCATTAAAATGGAGTCACTGAATGCAGCATTCCTTTCTCTGCTCGTAGAGAAACTTTTGTTTGAAAGAACAATTCTGTGCAGAGGAGTCACACGTAGGCTACATAAAGAAAGGCCCGAGGGGAGGCCGGGTTTGATCTGGCTCTATGCCCAGAGGGCCGATAACCTTGGGCATGAGCTCTCAGTCTGAAAGATAGAGAAGGAATACCCACAAGAAAACTGTCTGAAACTATACAGTTATTATTCACGCAGAGCAACAGATTCTTCTTTATGACAGTTAGCTCTTTAAGGGAGCGGCAGATTAAAGGGGTTCTTTCTCAGGGGAATGATACCAGCTTGACCTTTAGTCAGAAATTTGTCATAACAGATTTCCTCTCTGACCGCAGCAGTTATTTGGATTAGTTTTTCAAAAAGCTCAGAAGAATATTTCACCTTAGTCAAGACTTCGCCGACCCCCCCCCCCCCCCCCTCCTCCTCCCATGGGACACATTAACTCAGAACTTGACACTTAACAACCTTGTGAAGCCCACACCCTCACTTGCCTGCAATGTTTACTAAAGGAGCAGCTATCTGTCTGTGGGACCTAAACAAGCCCCTCTTTGACAGGGCGCTGCATTATGTTTATGGGTACGCGGGGCAACACTGGAGATGATCACTGGAGATCAAGTATCATGAAAAGATAGAGAATTGGCTTACAGTTGTCTCTAAAAGTAGCATCGACAACCCCCTAATATATATTTCCATCTACATTCACCCAATCCAGTTGTTAACAGCCTCAATATTCTTCACCCTGGATAATAGGTAGATATATAGGGAATAAATCTGATGCATGTTGCTGTGAGCAGGCGTAATTTTATTCCGTGGACAGACCACTGAGTGATGACACAATCTGTAGGGTAAATGCAGTAAATCCGAACAGCAAACACGGTGTGGTAGCACATTGCTCCTTCTATCTCTCTGCTGCAGTAAAATGAGTTGCTATGATTTACAGCGCTGCTTATAAAGCCTCCTTCCTGTCTGTGCAGCATATACTGTAGGCTGTCTGGTTTCCTGACCTCGACTTCACTGGTTATCCCTTACACTTCCTATAAACACTCGCTGTCTTTTGATCAGCTGTTTGCTGTGGATGCTCTGTGACCACATGGTGCCATTCTGTTTATAGCTCGCATGATCTGCAAATAAATGTTGGAACATGAAAAGATGTGTTTTGTGATTGGAAACATGTGTCGGTTTTTGACGGCCAACGTCCTTCGTTCGTAGCATGCTGAGATCGGCAGATGGTCCGGATTGGATTTGTAGTAAAACTGTGGGAAGGTTATTTAAACTGATTACACAGTAAAGGGAGCTGGGCTTTCTGACAAAGGAACACAGCGGCTACAGCAATTTATCACATAACAAATTTTCATATTAGCAAACTGTGAAAATGTCCTTATCATTGCCTACACTCTCCTCACCCTCACCCACAGCGGAGCCAGCCCCATCACCCACCCCAACCCAGCCTCACATCTACCTCACAGCTGATCAGGTGAGAAGTCAGCTCAGGAAGACAAAGATCAGGAAAGCAGCGGGTCTGGATGGAATCAGCTCCAGACTGCTCAGGGACTGTGCAGACCAGCTCTGTCAGGTGGTCCTGCACATCTTCAAACTGAGCCTGAATCTGGAGAGGGTTCCTGAACTGTGGAAGACTTCCTGCATAGTTCCAGTGCCAAATATCGCACAGCCCAGGGAGTCCAACCACTACAGACCTGTGGCCCTGACTTCTCACCTGATGAAGACCATGGAGAGGCTCATTCTGCACCACCTCCGCCCACTGGTGAGCTCAGCGCTGGACCCCCTGCAGTTTGCCTACCAGCCCGGCATCGGGGTGGACGATGCCGTCATCTACCTGCTGCACAGATCCCTCTCTCACCTAGAGCAGGCGGGGAACACTGTGAGAGTCATGTTCTTTGACTTCTCCAGTGCTTTCAACACCATCCAGCCTGCACTGTTGAGAGGGAAGATGGAGGGAGCCGGAGTAGACAGTCAGCTGACGGCATGGACCATCGACTACCTCACCAACAGGCCACAGTATGTGAGGTGCCATGACTGTGTGTCTGATGTGGTAGTCTGCAGCACGGGGTTCTCAGATGATACAGCCATCATCGGATGTGTATCCGATGGGAATGACGAGGAATACAGGGGGGTCATCAGTGACTTTGTCGGCTGGTGTGAGAACAACGCACTCCAAATCAACGCCAGCAAGACGAAGGAGATGGTCATAGACTTCAGGAGGAAGCCACCCCCTACAGCACCGGTGAACATCCAGGGAAAGGACATTGAGACAGTGGTCTCTTACAAGTACCTGGGTGTTCATCTCAATAACAAGTTGGACTGGACTGCAAACACAGACGTCCTGTATAAGAACGGCCAGAGTCGATTACACCTGCTGAGGAGACTGAGGTCCTTTGGTGTAGGATCAACAAACTGGTGCGGAGGTCTAGCTCTGTGCTGGGATGTCCTCTGGAGTCTGTGATGGTGGTGGGTGAGAGGAGGATGTTAGCAAAGCTGACATCCATCATGAGTCCACTCATGTGGGTGAGCTGAGCAGCTCCTTCAGTCAGAGACTGAAACATCCTCGCTGCAGGAAGAAGCGCTTTCGCAGGTCATTCATCCCAACAGCAGTTAGACTGTATAACGCATCATAATGTCTTGAGTCACTTGGACACTTTACCTCCTCTGCCATCACTTTATCCTTACAGTCCATATACATTTTATTTATTACACTCACCCATATAATGCATACCGTGTATGCTGTGTACCTTACCGGCTACAAATGTATATAATGTTTTGATATCTGTATATAGTGTTTTGATGTGTGTGTATATGTGTGTATATGTACATGTCTGTATTGACATTGATATATATATTTTATGTATATAGTGCTTATGTATATGTATATAGTTTTTTCTATTTTATTTTATTCTATTCTATTTTAGTTCATTTGTTTTTACTCATCCTTTTCATTTTTCTCTGTACTGAGCTGCTATAATGCGCAAATTTCCCCATCGTGGGATCATTAAAGTTTTATCTTGTCTTATCTTAAACCTTGTGCCCACCACTCTTGATACAAAACACTGTGCCTGTATGTGAATCCACTCTTTCCCTCTTTAAATCTGTGTGTGAATGCAGAGCTGCCCTGTGCATTTTCCACTCAATTGAATAGCCTTCTCAGATCATTAAATGTCCATTCATTTGCGAGGGACACTGGGAGGAACTCAGCAGCAAGGCAAATACAGAGAGGCCTGTCTGAGGGGCACTGCACATCACAGTGTGACCTGCAGCAGGATGGGTGGTAATACCACTCCAAAATGGCACCTGAGAAGACCACTATGGTACAGCTGACTCGATATGTAGCTATATATTTTTTAAAATTCAGATTCTACATTCACTTTTAATTAGCTAAGCTACTCTATAGTCTGTGTACAAAACTGCACGCCCCAAGGAACAAGTGCCCCTGGTAGGGAGTTACTGCTTTTTTTCTGGACTAGACTTTGTGTTGTTATTACTTCCCTGAAGGCACCAAATCCTGATCAAATGCCAATACAAGAGGGAGTGGAGGTCGGATACTCATCCCCTGTAGCAAAATATTTATGCTCAGACTTTCACACTGACACACTTGGCTTCAGGCTTGCTTTAGCACCGGACCAACTCAGCGTGCAGCATTTAATTTAAGGGGGCTGAGTTTAAAAGATGAAGATGAGACAC
This sequence comes from Archocentrus centrarchus, assembly GCF_007364275.1. Lineage (NCBI taxonomy): Eukaryota > Metazoa > Chordata > Actinopteri > Cichliformes > Cichlidae > Archocentrus > Archocentrus centrarchus. The sequence continues at coordinate 6,663,151 of NC_044364.1, forward strand.
CATGGAGTTTGTGTGTACGTATTTGAAAAATGAAATGCGCTGGAATGGGAACTCCCGACTTCTGCCATGCTCAGACATGCCTAGGAAAATCTATGCTGTGTTAACAAGCCCACCAAATAACTAGGTGCTTGTCTTACACAAGACTTTTCTGTGACTTTCCTGCAAACGAACAGTTTCCAGTCAAATGTATCTGAGCACAAGTTAAACTGGGCATTTAAATCTTAGTACTACACAAAGGCGCTTTTTGTGCCTTGAAATGTAGAAGCCTTTGGAATTCCACATTTTATTACTAATAGTTCAAATATTACATAAATCTTAAAAAAAGAGGTTAGACAGTTTCAAAAGGGACTTAAACAGCCGCTGCATAAAATAAAATAAAGGAAGAGGTTTAATCATAATAACAATAAAATAGTGCAACCACTGAGCAGCTATTACATCACTTCAGAGTCCTTTTTTTTTAATGTTACATTTTGACAATGTGTGAGGCCAGCCTAGAAACAGAAACACCACTGCATTTGATTGTGTTGAAAAAGTGGTGTCATCCTGCCTGCAGATTTCTTCTAGATATGCAGCTCGCAGTTTCATCTAGTTCTCCGTGCAATTCATTCTAAGCCTAAATAAACATGCCTGGATCAGGGTGGAGCTTCCTGCTCAAATCCTGGGAGAGGGCATCCCAACCCAAAGAATCAAGGAGAATGTAGATGAGGCTGGATATTCACTCTTTGGGGATGAGTGCCGAAAGAGAATGTGACAAAAGGGTTGAAGGGTCAAGATGGACTGTTGGGGAGTTGGTACCAGGAGTCATGAGAGACAGAGACATGTGCAAATATTATACATACTGTGAATTAATGTTGGTGGGAAGTTCTGCATAGCACGTTGCTGCAGCAGCAGATAGCTTTAAATTACAAATAGCGGCAAGTACAGCCTTGTGAACTCAAGTATAACCTTGTGAATCCACTTGGCTCACAGCCCATTTAGAGAGTGGCCTCAGTGAATGGAAAAGTTTGAGTGGTAGGTGAACAAAGGGGTAGTAATCAAAGAAGTCTCTCTCTTTTGATCACTCCCTGAACAGCTGTTTCTGCAGGCCGCTCTTACTCATCCACTCTTGGCAAAGCGGAGCCAGAGAATAGACGCATTCTTGTCAGGGAAGCCGGGGTTGCCAAGATGGGGACATTTGTACGGATGCATCTGTGCAGCTTCTGGTTTTGGTGCCAGCTGAATGGATAAGGTGGACTAGTAGGAGGTGACAGACTGAGTGGGGAACACAAAAAAAGATCCCATACAGCTAAAAAAATTTTTTAACAAAAATAAACCACAAACAAATCAAAATATCCCAATATAATAGGCAAAGGCTAGAGAAGAGGAAGTGACCAGAGGATGCACTGGATATTGATGTGAACACCTTTTTTTTTTTTTCTTTTTCGGTGTACAAAAAGGAACACACAAACAGCGGGTTGTTAGGCTGCTTATTGTTCAGCTCAATGGAGCTGGCAGTGCTCTCACACACCACTCAATTAGTGCTGTGCAGTGTTTCAAACACTGATTGACATGGAATGCTATACAGGTCACAGGCCTGTTGTCTCCATCCAGGAGCCTGTTTGTTTATGTGCCTGCTCTCAGAACTGTTAAATACTGGATACTTGTTGAAGCGGTGTGTCACCACAGTGGGAGGTCTGATCACAATGGGGGTCACACTGGGCTGGGTGATACGGTTAAAATGAAAATCACCAGCACGTAGCCACGATTTATCTATTACTTTTGGCTATTTCATCTGTGTAGCTATTCAGCGAGTTCAACTTTTGTCTGATTATCCATTAAGATTTAAACTGTTTATCAATCATCTTTAGCCTTTTTAACAATTTATCATTTTTAGGTAACTATTTCACAAGTTTTTTTTTCATTACTTTAAGCTATTATAGCTATTAATACATTGCCTTTAAGCAAATATTTGAATTGTATGTTCCTGACTTTTAGCTAGTTGTTTCAGTGTTGCTAGCAAGCTAGTTGTGGCTGTAAATAAAAGACTGATGTAGCTACAGTGATTCCACCACTGGAAAAAACAAAAATCGAAAGGATACAGCAAGCTGTATTGCTTATCAGGTAAAATACTCCAAAAAGCACCCAAACCACAACTATGAGTGAGAGATATAGTTCACTGACCAACTTAGCTAAGGTGCAGCCTACCAGAGAGCTTCCTCTGCCCCCCCCGATGCATTTAAACTTTAATCAAATTTGAGCGAGTTATAAAACCTTTTTTTTTAAAAATCCTGTTGTGAAGTTGTTATGAAGGTGGAGTTCAGCTTTAGAAACTAAAGCTATTTTGGTACTAGGCTGTAAACATGTTTATTTCTGCTCCAAAGCTCGGCCTTTGACCGTGGTACTCTACGGGGACTATAACTTGCTTTTAGAGCCAGTCTCAAAGGTCCACTCAGTAAACATGTTGGCTTCATTTTTCAGCCCCAGAGGACGTCGCTCTGATTTTAATTTTTCTGAACTCATTACTCATAAAAACAAACAAAAACCCAACAACAACCAAATAGAAGACAAATGACAAAAAATTAGAACTTGTTTTTGGCTCATTGTACTTATGTTTTCCTCACAGTTTGTAGCAACACAGGAACAGAGAAAAGTAAAATAACATTTAAAAAAAACATATAGATAAAGATAAACATATAGATTAAAGATGTCGAATGGGAGGTCGTGCTGGAAGAGCAACAGAGACAAATGTTCAAAGGAAGTGGGTCAACTCCTACCATGACAACAGAGAGACAAGTGTCATTAGTGCTCCATTAAGACAAGCAGATGCCCAATAACTGTGGATCAATTCTGGCTTTTAGCCCACAGTGTGGGTGGAAGACATCCTGCAGGGGAGCATTTAACTTTAGTAGGTATTTTGGACATGTTAACGTGTGTGTGTGTGTGTGTGTGTGTGTGCATTTAGGGAAAGGGGTATGGCCTTTAACATCTGGCCACATATGTCTTCCATTAGCTCCACTGACAGCTGTGGACCCCTGGGAGCACATACCTGGGCTCTTTCCTCTGGTACACTTCAGTATACAACACACGGATGTACACAAACCATATCTGCACAGCACGCTGTTGTGGTGTGAGGCAGCCTGAGAACAGCCTCAATTCCATGTAGCCGAGCCAGCTTACAACACCACTGGGAAGCTGGAACAATCATCCGTTCCAAAAAAGATCCCAGATCAAGTCAAGTATTTTAAGCTCAGGGATGGGAGCGCTGAAACTGTCAGCCAGTTTCAGAGGAAGCTAATCAGTGGGGTAGTTTTCTGATGGCCTTGAGTTTCACTTTGAACTGTTATACTAAGCCATTGCCTAGATAATGTATTTTGCAGATTATGTGTAGTTAACTGGAAACATTTAGAGAAAACACTGACAAGACTTTAATCACACAAAGAAGTAGAAGTAAAAGCTTCAGGTGCTTTTTCTCTGTGAGTGTGCACAGGTCTTAAAGTCCTTGACTTTCTTTTTATCTCTAATCAGAGGGAGAGGGAGAGAGTTAGCATTTAATAGACTTCCAAGTCTCTCACTCATGAGTGTTCTGACTCCCCGAGGGAGCTGACCATGCTGTCAGATCAACACAAACTGGGCACTTCATTATCTCCAGGAGCTCCACGCTGCTGCCTTGAAGTTTTCAAAAGGAGATGAAATTGCATTGATTGTTGCGGGGGCTTAGGAAGCAATAAGTTTGTTTCTTTAGCGACACAGACTCCTAGCAATTAAAGTCTGAACATCCTCCGCAATGTAGGTGTGTGTGTATGTAGGACCATGTGCTCATTACTGATGGGGATCCCTTTGTTTTGTTTATGTGTGTAGATGTTAACTATAGCACTCACAGTTGCTGTAGAAGCCCTAGTGCAGATGTAAGAGTAGGAAGTAAATGCATATGTAAATATGTAATTTCTGCATCAGACATGCAGTTCAGGTATGCTTTCTGAAATGTTAAAGAGCATAAGAAAGAAGGAATGTAAAACATTTGTCTCGAGGGCTTCCTGATTCTGAGGGAGAATATTTTCACTCTGGAGAGATGAAGCTGTTATTCTGAAAATCAAAAAGCAGAGAGGAGGTGGGACAAGATACGCTAGTAACAGTTGTACTTGGAATTAAACTTTGATAACTGCAGTACAGCAATTTTTATCTTATCTAGCTGCCGAGGGAAAAAAAAAGCCAAACTTCCTCTGACACCCCTTCATATGTCATGTGTGAGGATCACTGTCTTTGGTGTTTGTCCTTTTGGCCTGAAGGGCCTCCTTTAATCACACTGATCACTCTGTTTGAGAAGTTTAAGAAGAAGGTGAGAAAATGGCTTTTTTTTTTTTCTGAGGGAAAATTGCTTCATTTGCAATGTACAGTACAAAAGGTACTTTTTTTTAAAGGGTCCACAACAATCAGACTGAACCCAGACGATAATTGCAGGGTTTTCTTCGTGAAAGGTCTGAGCTTTTGTCCTGTATTGGACTAAAGCCAGTTGTTCCACTTTTACACACTGCATTAGAAAAGTACAAAACATGACCCTGAATGCTGTCTCATGTTACTGTGTTCTGAGGGTTTCATCAGCTTACTTCCTGAGAAGTACATTTGACCAAAAGATTCTCAAAAAATTGCACAAAATTTCCTTTTGCGGTTATTTGAGACGTGGGTTTTAGACTGATACACGCATTTATGTCGGGGAGAAATATGTGTAATTGGACACGCAAACCAGAAATTTAAGAGAAGTTCTAGTGGGGAAACCCCTCCACCCAGCTCTATTAAGTAAGAGAACAGTCAGTGTCACATTCAAAAGACAAATGGCTTTTTGTAGTCCAGCATCAGTAGTTCTGCACCTGAAGTCTCTGAAGAGGAAAGTAAATAAAAGAAAATCATTCTTGCACTCCGATTAAAAAGCCCAATATCTAACATGACGCAAAGCTTAGTTTGCAATTTATTAGGTATACCCGATTAAAATTGATGTAGTCTACTAAAACTTTAATAAACCTTTTGAAAACCAAATTCATTTTAAGAGATGTGTTAATTCAGTTGTGTGGTCATTTTTCAGACACCTGGTGCTGCTGAAATATGCAGCAGTTAACCAGCACAGACTTTTAATGTTTTGTCCATTCTGTTAATACCAGTGAATACAAGCTAAGTAGAAGAAACACCCTTCTGACGGGTGTAAAAGAGTTCAACTAGACTCAAAGTTGTCTCAAGAGGAACTTCCAGTTGCCCCTTTTTTTCAAGCTTTTGAGAATATAGTGATCTGGATCACTGAGAATCTACACCAGGGCTCTTCAACTCCAGGCCTCGAGAGCCCCTGTCCTGCAGCTTTTAGATGTGTCCCCGATCCAACACACCTAAATCAAATGGCTGAATTACCTCCTCAGTATGCAGTCAAGTTCTCCAGGGTCCTGCTAATGGCTTCTATATTTGACTCAGGTGTGTTGAAGCAGAGACACATCTAAAACCTGCGGGACAGGGGCTCTCGAGGCCTGGAGTTGAAGAGCCCTGATCTACACAGACATATATCACTCAAAAAATGTATCCTCTAAAATTTCCACACATTCGTAAAGATTGATTGGTCGTGGTTGTTGTTGTTGTAGTATTAGACAGGTATACCTAACACCCTGTCAAATGATCGCTTGTATACTTTTTTTATAGATGTGGGTGTGTCCTGAGATAAAGAAACCTCAAATGAATTTTACAACATTGGCGCCATCTAAGGGTTGTTCTGTAGTATTACAACATTCTACCTATTTCACAACAAAACAGAAACTTTGATATGTCATATTTAGCCTATTTTTAATTTCAGCATTCTGTGTTTTGCCGGATCAGCGTGTGGAGGAGAGTTTTGTATATGTTTTTGTTTAGCCACTAAAGAAATGTGCCTGTATTTTCTTATTCATCTATTCTCATATGATCTCCATTATTTTCTTGCAGTGTTGATTTTTTTCTGCAGTTCAAAATGAGATTGAAGGTCTTACAGCTTGATGGAACAGTAGATTGTGCCTTCAGCAACTTGAATAATGCACACCCTCTCTCAGACATGCTTAAATGTGGAGTTGGGTTTGAATGGCATTTGTCAAAATACCACTGGAGAAAAAAACAACAAGAAGAAAAACACAAGTTATGCTTTCTAAAGGCTAACAAATTAAAAACTTCCAAAGGGGAAGGAGAGCATCTCTGAACACACTTGAAGCAGATGGGCTGCAGCAGCAGAAGACCACACCGGGTGCCACTCCTGTCAGCTAAGAACTAGAAACTGAAGCTACAGTTTGCCCAGGCTCACCAAAACTGGACAGTAGAAGATTGGGAAAATGTTGCCTGGTCTGACAATTCTCCATTTCTGCTGCAATATTCAGATTCAGGTCCAAATCTGACATAAACAACACCTATAACACTTGCATTACACCACTGCCTGCTGCTGGTGGTGTAAATGTATGAGGAATAATTTCTTGGCACACTTTTGACCTCTTCGTACCAGCTGAGCATGATTTATATACCTCCGTATGACCACAGTGTACCCATCTTCTATGGCTGCTTCCAGCACGATAACCTGGCATGCCACAAAGCTCAGATCATCTCAAACTGGTTTCTTGAGCATGACAGTGAGTTCTCAGTATTCAAATGGTCACGGTCATCAGATCTCGAACCAATAGAGCACCTTTGGGATGTGGTGGAACAGGAGATTCACAGATGAGCAGCGAATCTACAGCAGCAGCAGAATTAAAGCAGTTCTGAAGGTAAAACCAGGTCCAGCCTCATACTTATTAAAGTGGCTAGTGTCTATAAATAATGCACATAAGTAGGTGAAAAACATAAATGAACAGACAACCTGAAGATGTCTGAAAGTAATGAAGCTTTTCAGTGGCTGTAGCTCAGGAGGTAGAGCAGCACCTACTAATCAGAAGGTTGGTGGATCCATCCCCAGCTGCTCCAATCTGGGCAAGATGTTGAACCCTAAGTTGCTCTCTGATGAGTTCATTGGAGTGTCAGTGTTAGATAGAAAGCACTTAGGCATGGAAAAACGTGCTGGGTGAGTGAGGCATGTCAGCACATGTTGCGCATTGAGTGCTTGAGCAGAAAAGGGTTACATAAGAACCAGTCCATTTACCATTAAAATAGTACAAAAAGTGCAAGAACACCGAATGACTCATGTAATAAGGTAAGTTGGTGGTTGTACAGTACATGTATGTACACAACCCCAATTTTAAAAAAGCAGAGATGCTGTGTAAAATGTTAAGAGAATGAACCCACATATTATTTGCAATAGAACAGAGAAAACTTATCAAATGTTTAAGATGAGATATTTTACTTTTTCATGAGATATATTAGCTCATTTTAAATTTGATGGCAGCAGGATGTCTCAAAAACGTTGGGATGGGGCAAAAAAAAAAAAAAAAAAAGCTACAAAAGTAAGTCATACTAAAAAGAAGCAGCGGGAATAATATTCCAGGAAAAGAGACCCTCCGGCTTATTATCAGCTCTACATCTCTGCTATATGGGGGGTGCATTAGTGTCTATGGAATTGGCAGTTTGTACATTTGGAAAGGCACCATCAATGCTGAAAGGTATATACAGACTTTACCTGGCTGGGAGACTTTGCGCCCAGCCAGGCATTGTCTTTTTCAAGGAAGGCCTTGCAAATTTCAACAGTATGATGCTAAACTGCAGACTGCAGCTGTTACAGCAGCATGGCTTTGCAGTAGAAGAGAGAGTGCTGAACTGGCCTGCCTGCAGTCGAGACCTTTCACCAACGGAAAACTTTTGGCATATCATGAAACAAAAAACAAACAAACGATACAGCAATGACTGCTCAGCAGCTAGAATCCTCTGTCAGACAGGACTGTGTATTTGGACTTGCACGGTGTCACTTTTAAGCTGCAGGGCAGAAATCTACCAAAAGAGGGCAGCAGTTCATAAGATGTGAGAGTGCATAGAATCGCATCTGATAGCCCATCAAAAGCTTCATTTAAAATATGATTAAAACATGAGACAAATGCTTATTTAAAATGAAGTTATTAGTTGTAATTAACAGAACTGTCTTTTTACGCGTTCAGCTGTCTAACATCCCACTTTCTCATTTTGCAACGAGAAAAATTAAAGATCCATTTACAATCTAACACACCAGGGGGCGCTGTGCACCGTGAATTCATCAGAAGAGAATTAAGATAATAATTTAAAAAAAAGAAAAAAGAAAATTATTTAATCCGTGTAAGTCAGAAGGGAAGGATTTTAATCCTGCAAAAATAAATGCAAAAAAGAAAAAAGAAAACTGATTCAATAAAACCTTCTGCTTCACCTCTAACATTATCTAAAGCAGGGCAGCACAATTCTCAGCCGTCATCTTAAACAATGATGGTGGATTTACATTTACAAAAAACAAAAAACAAACCCCGGACAGTGTAGAGGAATTCACCCGGAGGCATTATCAGTTGAACGAGTCTTTTACCTATCTGCTGCATCTCTTTTACTTAAAGTTCACCGTCCGCCAACACCTTTACATGACAATAGCACTCTGTGGGAGACGGGTAGGTAGCTTTTCAACGTGCTGAGTAAAGTCTGATCTCTTGGCACTGTTACGCAAACATTGCATAAAACATTAAGGAGACGGCCTGGCTGCAAGATTAGTCTTTAGAAAAACTCTCGGCTATTATTGTGTTGAGGCACCACGGTGCCACCGTGCAGCCTGTAGGGCTGAAGTAAAAACTGGGCCTTGGTTGAATTTTGGGCACAGTCTCTACGTGCTCACCAAGTGAACAGGTAAATTCAAATGTAAAGAAAAGAAAAAAAAAGAAGAAGAAAAACTCGGGGGCAATTGGCTATGAGTGCGCATAAGCGCTCTTAGCTGAAGGCTGGGTTTCAACAAGGCTTCGCCCGGAGCGCGAAGGGGGGGGGGGGGGGGGGGCAGCGGAACCAATAGGAAGCCATCTAGCTCAGTTCTTTATAACTCTGTGTCACAGGGACAGAGCAATGCCACAACCAAGTTTCTGCAGCTGGAAGAGTTTCAGTGGACTATAGGCTCGTCAAAGCCGTGCGTTCAAAGAACGCGCACATAGCAGTTCTGCATTGCCAATTTGCTCTGCACGCTCCACAGAAAAGGGATCCACCAGTGGACTTTCTTTATTCTGGAGGGCTGCTTTCACAATGAGCGCCGGACAGACGTATGAGAAGAAGATTGCGAGTATTTTGACCGATCTCCCCGGATCTATGAGTTGCCATCCGAACTCCAAGGACTCCCCTACTCTGCCCGAGTCGTCCGTGACGGACATGGGCTACTACAGTGGACAGACGGCCCACGGCCATCATGAATATTATCAAACTCAGCCGTACGGACAGCCCATGAACTCTTACCATCACCAGTTTAATTTGAACGGAATGGGAGCTGCTGGAGCGTACGCCACCAAATCTGAATACTCATACACGAATGGCTACAGACAGTACGGACATTACAACAGAGATCACCTGCAAGCTTCACCTCCGGGCTCAGGTAAATGAAGAGATAATCACGGGCTATATTTTGTTGTGTTTATCTCCTGTGTAAAGATAATGCGATCCGCGCCAACTTTACCTCAGATTCACCACCGGATCCAGTAACTTGTTGCCCTTTTGTAAAAAGGATTTAGTTGGAGATAAAAACACGTAGTTATACTTTATAACAAGTTATATTTCATTATAAACTTTATTATCTGTTTAAATGTCAAGTCACCACTCATTTGTTTTTAGGATATTTTTGATTTGGTAAGAAATGGTAGGTATAATCTAAATAAAGTAAACAAGTAACAAGAAGTAAAAACGAACACTTATCTATTGGTAGCGTGCTGCATTGTGCTAATGCCGTGTTATAATTCCCTGCCCTGGAATGAAACAGTAATTAATAGGTGTCCATAAAACGATAAAGGCTCAGAGATGGTAATATTCACTCCTCAAAATTTACTGCTACTATAATTTAATCTTTGAAGCGAAATATAAATATATATTTAAAATTGGAATGATTACATTTTGGTTTCCTTAAGTGCCTCAGATGTTCTTACAAAGGCTACATACTTATGTTTGTAACTGCGAAACAAGTTTTTTTCACTTTAAGAAAATATTCTTATGTGTGTTTCTTCGCTGGCTGAATTCCATATCACTAAGCTACCGTACTACCGGAAAACTGCTACCGTGTTTATTTCATAGTGCTTCACGTTTAAGTCTTTGAGGCTGCTTGAAGTTTTATTCACTGGTCAATTTTATGTATTTATTTGTAGTGAAAGAAGAGCCCGAGCCGGAGGTCCGCATGGTGAATGGAAAGCCGAAAAAGATTCGTAAGCCGAGAACGATCTACTCCAGCTACCAGCTCGCTGCTCTGCAGAGGCGCTTCCAGAAGGCACAATACCTCGCCCTGCCCGAAAGAGCGGAGCTGGCGGCGCAGCTCGGCCTCACTCAGACGCAGGTAAGCTGCCTCTTAACACCTGAAAGATTTCAGCTGATCAACGCTTTAGGGTCACGTGAATCAGAGTTTTCCAATATAGTCAATAATGTTAAGGGTCAACTGGTGCGTAATTACGCACAGTATACATGATTTTTGTGTCTCTGTTTGACATACCTAATTTAGGTAAAAGTTAAACAATTCAATGCGCTGTTATCCTTTAAACAAATTCAAACACTCCTTGAATAAAATTTTAATAATCATATACATTTAAAGCACACTATCGTTGATGGATTTTTTTTTTAACATTAAAATTAATGTTGACCCTGTTATTCGTAGGTCAAGATCTGGTTCCAGAACCGGAGATCCAAGTTCAAGAAGCTGTACAAAAATGGTGAGGTTCCTTTGGAGCACAGTCCCAACGCCAGCGACTCCATGGCCTGCAACTCACCGCCCTCTCCCGCAGTCTGGGACAACAACACCGCTCAGAACACCCCGATCAGCAGACCTCAGGTGCCGCAGCCGACGCACAGTTCATCGCCGCCGTACCTGGAGGATTATAATAACCACTGGTACCAGCAAGGATCACACCTACAGCACCCGGGCACCGTGCACCACCCAGTCCCGCAGCAAAGCGTGGGAGCTGTTTATTAACACTGACTCAAGAGTCTTCAGTTTTATTTCAAACGAGGTCTCTCCACAATGACTCTGCAGAGAAAACGATGACTGGACCAGGAGCAGGCCTGCAATGAAACATCGCTGTTTGGTTTTAGATGACCAAGAATGTTTCAGAGCTGGGTTTCCATTCAAAAAGCACATAAGGGATTTCTGATCACTTGTGGCAACATATTTAACGGACATGTGGCGTGTTTTTTTTTAAATTATTTATCACTTCAGTTTTATTTCCTTAACTTCTTTTGTAAATGAATAAATAGTAAATATGCAAGTTTTTTTTTTTAAAGAATTAAATAATAAGTTGCCTATACACAAACCGAATAATAGCAAAACTGTGCGTTTGATCCATGCTACAATCAAATCTTGTGGGTTTGTAGAGAGCGCTCAAAAACTCAGGTCATATTTATATGGATTTGTACAAAATATCGAAGGCTGTAAATATGTGTTTATATGCAGAACCACTATGATCACATTTGTTCAAACGGAACGACTGCACTATGGTGCTTTCAAAACATTTTTTCATATTCATGTAATTAGTCCACTTGTTGCCTTCTTGTCAATTGAATAAAGGTGTTAATTGTACGTCGTGTGTGCAGCCCTTTTATAAAGAACTTGTTGTGAGACGCGCTGGAAACCGTGCACATAAGTCGGTGCATTCATTCTATTTCACCTTAAACAGTTTCCAAAGGTAAAAAGAAAAAGTAGGCGATGAGGTGACGCAGTTCTCAAAGCAGTTTAAACGGGATGAAACTGCACGATTTATCTGCACTGGAAGCAAACATTATACCAGATCCATATATTTATAAAGAACAACAATCATGGCGGCAGGGGCTTATGTTGTTGTTGTTTTTTTTTTTTATTTAAAGTATCTGTTTACAACAAATTTGATGTAACTTGTTTATTTCACCCCCCAAACTAGCAAATGTCTAAGTTCGAGCTAACAGGCATCAGCTGTCACGGTCACAGGTATAGCGCGGTTTTCTGGGGTTTGGTGGCGCGCTTACGTGTAGACTTGTAGACATGTTGGAGTCACTCGGTTTTATTACGATTCTGCTGCCAGATAACAAGAAAGAGTTCAGTGTGTTTGTGTGTTAGTGGTGGAGGAAGGGGGAAGGGGTTAAAGGGAGGGAGGTGAAGCAAGTCTGGGACTGAGGGGGATCTCCCACGCGCGCATGAACGCCAAGAAGAATGGGTAAAAACGCTGCCAAATATCGAAGGCACACTGTGCGCGCGCGCGTTTAACAGTTTTTGAACACACAATGCCCAGCTTTTATGCACCATTTGAACCTGATGAAAGACATATTTTTTAAACACACAAAAGGACTTTCCCAATAAAACAGACTCATTTGTGTATACGTACAAAAGCTGGGGGAAAACGCCGATGCGAATTACCTGAAAGATGCTTGATTAATATGACAGAGACAGTTGTGACAGCTACAATAAAGCTGTCACAGGACAGAAAAAAAAACCCAGACACCCCCCCCCCCCCCCCCCCCACACACACACACACACACACACACACACACTCACACCACCACCACCCAACCCCCACCTTTGCCTCAACTAATAAATAACGACAGTGGACAATAACCTCAGTTTGGCCACATAAACCATGCATTATTAAATATGCGGCTTAAAATTGACAGGACGGAGAACCGCTAATGGCGAGCTTATCCACATGGACCACCAAAGCGCCATTACGCACTGAGAGAAAATATGCCCACGGTGTTGGTGGTTTTATAACCTTTTCTACTTCTTTTAGTAACAGGAACGGCATGCACTCCGGAGTGGAGCTGCTAATAACTTTACTGCAACTTTTATGCCAGTTTTCTCAAAATTTTCTTAAATCGGATCATTTAAATTTTTCACGATTTACCCGAGTCAGGAAAAAAAAATATTTGAATAAGGCTTAATAGTGATATAACCTATTATTTATTCTCGTTTCTCATTAATAAATAGCGTTACGTTATTAAATGAAATATTGGATGATTTGCCTGCATTAGCCAAATGAAACCTCAACGTGCAATAACACAAAAAGAGCATCTTAACGCAATTTACACCAGGAAATGATCTGAAAAACTAAAAGAATAATCACGAATTCGAAAATTTGTAGGGATAAAACAAATTATTAATACTATTTAAAAATATATATTTTACAATTATTATACTGCTATTATATATTATATATTTTAATTGATACTGATTAATCTTTTGTGCTCATAATAACACATATCAAACAAATACACAGATAATGTTGACTCAGATAATGCACCTCTGTGGGATGTTAAAAAATGTGATGGAAACTGTTATATGTGCACAATTTAAGATTTGGGTTACAGGAAGACAGTTTGTTCTCATAATATTTGAATATATTTCCCACATAATTGTGATTAAACTGTAATAAAAACTGTTTTCACATCCTTTTAGTGTGTTTAGAGATTACATTTATCTTAAAAGTTTCTGCCAAACTTCACACACATTCTCTCATGACTTTGCTGTAAACAGTGAAATGTATCACAGCTCCTAATTCTGTTTTCCCAGTGTCTTCTTTGGCTTATATCTTTGAACCCAACACCAGTTGTCTATGGCTTCAGTCATCATGTCAGTGCACTGTGCTGATTTGACAAAAGCACCATGATTACTATTGCCTTTTAATATCAATGAAATCTCATCAAGAGCACATGTGAGCTCCCTTCAGTGGCTCCCTCAGCATGTGTGGCCCTCGGCCGTGGCTGTCAGGGGAAACATTTGTGCGCTTGTGTGTGGGCTGTAGGACATGTCGATATATATATCATACCTAAACATCAACAAGTGTAAGTAGGCACGGAGGTGGAGGTGAACTGTTGAACTTGAATGTGATCCTGCGTGGCACGACATCACAGCACCGTAAATAGAGCTGTTGCCCAGGCCCCTATAACCCTTCTACTTCTTTTTCCCACTGCAACAATCAACAGTGTGGTGTCAGCACTTGTCCCCGGGGTGCAGCAAAATGGGTTGATGCGGAGGTCGGGAACTCAAAAGTATCCATGGAAAGACTCTCAGCAGCTGTCCGGCACTGAGTCCCTGCATGGGCTGGGCCTTGGCTGCATTAGGATCACTCACGGTCTCCATTTTGCGGTAAACTTGGACGAAATGATGGGAGAAAGGCATTCTTGACAGCTGTGGACTTGTGAACCCTCGCTGACCTCAGGCCAGGGCTGGGCCAGGCTGGGATGGGCTGTGTTGATGCTTCACAGCCAGTCATCACAACCTGATAAAGTCACGAGGAGGACTTTGTGCAGCTTCCCTTGACCTACAAACTGAAACTCTGGACTGTCAAATGCTACAAAAGAACAAATTCAAATGTGTTTTTCCCACACTTTACAACTTTCATTTATGAAATCCCAGGCATGCTTGAATTGAAGACTTTGTGAGTCAGTGTACATACCTTTCTTCCTGTATTGTGTTTTAACCCCTCCAGAGTATGTGTGCATCATGCCACTAAGAAAGTCAGGCCTTCCTTCAGACGAAATCAAATCATGCATTCACTCTCTCTAACAGGGAAGCTGCTCACAATTACCCGAGATGTCAGATCACTCAAGTTAATAACAATAATCACCCCAGAGACCTGCTTTGCCATTCACCCATTCAAAGCAAGTGGGATTTAATAACAAGCTATTTTCCCTCTTATTGCTATCCTGCAATTAAAACCCATCAGACAGTTCGTATCTGATAACCCCAACCATCCACATCACTGATACAGTCAGACTTGCCTTTATTATTACCCTTCAACCCACCACCCCAGCTTCCATCCCCCTCCTCTTAGCCTGTCTATTACACCAGGAGTCTTTTCACTTTCTCTTCAATCTGCCTGCATGATAATTGGCCCCCGTTTGAAAGGTCCTACTCTTCTCTGTCCAACTCCACAAGCCCATTATTCTAATCTGGAGATGTGAAATTGCCTATAATTTTCCCTGATGCCCCGTCACTTGCTTCAGCTATGCTCGCCTCTTCTTCCCTGAGTCCGCATGTTTAACAAGGCACATAATCATCAGGAATGAGGAAAAGGGCATGAGGGTGTGTATATATATAAAGAAGGAGATGTTAATGTAACACAATGCGTGTCGTTATGTGAGAAAATCAGCTTCGAGAAGTGAAAACACGGCGCTGTGGTGTGGCTTTGTTCTTCACAGAAACACCACAGAAGGCTTTAGAGCTCCTGAACAAGGCTGAACATCTCTGATTAGGTAAGACGGGGCTGAATGCACGCTGTACAACTGAATGTTCCAGTGACTTGGTGTGGACATGCAGTGAGAATGTTATTTTGTATGTTTTTGTGTGGCTGTTCTGCATTTAAAGACTGTTTTTACCAGGTGCTCAACTAGAAAGATGCATGAAAGGTCATTTAATTTTCTGGCTTTTGTTTAGGATTCTGAAAGGTAACTGCATGCATGCATTTTGCTGTAGGAATCTCTCTGCTTTAGCAAAAAATCCTCACACCACACATGCCAAATTACACCTAAAATATACAAAATTTTAAGCACTTCACTTTCTAGTAATACATGTGAAATACACGTGACTTTAGGAAAAATATTTCCTAAGGCTTCACTTATTTTTCCAAGCCCCGAGTGTGACATCAGAAAAAAGATAGCTAATGTTTGCCAGACAGTCCAAGGCAGCAGAGTGATGAATGAAAAAGACAAAAAGAAGTCACTGGCTGTTTCTCTAAGCTTCATTAAGCAGAAATCAGCTCGCCATTTAATCAAGAGCATCAGCCCAGATTGTTTGCAAAGGTATAAATAGCTAATTCTCTGTGTTTAAACAGTCTAAGCACTGGAATTAGCAAATCAGTTCAAAAGACTATAAATCACCGCAGTTTATTGTAGGGACAGAGCAGCCATTTATCATCTGATTATGATAAGGGGCGTTTGCTTTTTGATCTCACTGAAGAAAAGGAAAATATTGTAAAAATGCTTTCTCGCACGTCATCTCTGCTCTCCCCTTTGATGATAAAAGATGGATGATGGATATTCTCTTGACCGTCTTTAAACGCACACAAACGTGTTTTTAAGAGTAAAAATATTCTCTAAAAAAACACGCATTAAAATGCAGTGTGATGTTATTTATCAATATTTATATCAAACTCCATTTTTGGCCGTAATGCTGGTTTTCAGATTCAAAGAAACATTTGAACGGCACGTGTCGTCAAATCGTTTTGATCCCGTGCGTAAAAGTTGCATTAAAGTCATCCACGGTGCGTAAAAGGTGGCACCTCGCGTCCTTTTGTGCCTCAGCTGGAAAATACTGTTTTCATGTAAGGGACCAGTATTACTTTAGATCTAAAATTTAGCCTAATCATAGTCAATCATTGACGGTAAAATCAGTTTAGGCTGCATAACACCAGAGCTGATATTTGTGTATATATATATATATATTTTTTTTTTTTTCCCTAACAGAAATCAATCCCTAGGTGTTTTGACAATGACTGTCGAAATTCAAGCAGGGTTGCAGGTTTTCGTGAATCGCCGTTTAGGAGTGTTGACTGACAAAAGAGAGCTTCTATTCTCGCACGGCATTATCACAGGCTGAGCTCTACAGTGCTTATAAAGGTCAGAAGAGTTTAATCTTGTGATTGTCAGTCACAGTACCGGCTGTTATCAATCCAAGTTTCTCTAAGAAACCAGCAATTCAATCTTTCTTTTCAAATGATCTGACAGTGAAAAAGTAAATAAAGAAACTACCTAAGCATAGAAAATTAGAACGATGAAGTGACAGCTGGTTAACAACTGGCTAATAAAGCAGACCCACACAGTGTATTTTAAAAAGTTCTTTTATCCAGAGTGTCTTAAACTGCACACACAAACCCACATTTCACTGATGTCAGGCCCTGCAATACAATCTGCAGTGACATAACAAATTTAAAAAAAAAACAAAAACTTTTTTGATGCCTGAATTATTTTTTTGTAGAGAAAATTTAAAATTCAAAACGCACACAAAATACAGTGAATATAAACAAGGTCTCCTAAACACGCACACCTCAGTTCTGCGAGGGGCCTCCGGAGGCACCAGCAAGTTCAGTGCAGCCTGATGGGCGCTTGGTAAAGGCCGAGCAAGTGGCCAAAAAACAATCCACTCACATCATCTGCGGCCTGTGCATCGCGTCCTGATGATGTGGATGGTGATTCGGATACCAGTGACCAAAACTGTTCATGTAACTGTTTGGATGAACTGGGGCTCCTTTGTTCGCCATGGAGACCTCCCAAAGCTGGGGCAACGCGGGCGAGCAGGGAGAGATGGAGCTGGTGCTGTGGAGATGTTCTCCCTCTGATCCGCTGCCATGCTTCATGATCTTTTTGTACTTAGAGCGCTTATTTTGAAACCATATTTTCACCTAAAATGAGAGTGTAAAAGAGAAAATGCGCATAATTGTCACTGTGGTTAACAATCAGCAGCAATATAAAAGAAATATCATTGTCATTGCCTTTTTATTAGCATATTTCCCCCACAATTAAACTCAGTGCTCTTTTCATCGGAATTGCTCTGAACGGAATATTGTGAGCAATAAAAAAGGGAAAACTCGTAATAACTCATCTTTTTGGGGTTGTTTCTGTGAGCTCCGGGCCCAGTATTGGCGCATTGTTAGCTATTCAGCCTTGTTGATGAGTGGCACTTGTTCCCCATTAAAACTAAGCCCTTTTATTGTTTACTGTTTTATAAGTCTAGTGATGCATGAGTGTGACAGCAACAACCCGGTACTAAGAGCACTGTGAAATAAAAGCAGCAGTGGTAAGTCAGCGAAATTTCTGCGGGTTCAATTCAAGATGGCTATTTTTAACACGAGAACAATGGTGTGAATATTCATAAAAAACACACCAAAGAACCCGCAGAATATCTAGGCAACAAGGGCCACAACAACAGGACTGGCAGAATAACTGGGAGATAATTGTCGGGAGAACTGTTGAGGGATTAAGAATAATGTGCAGGAGATGCCAGGGTGGCTTTCATATCATTGTTTATCTCTTACTTTAAAACTCTGACGACTTAATCATTAAACTTAACAACTTAACAGAAGCAAAGAGATCCGAAGGCTCCGTTTTGTCTCGTTTGAGAGGGATTAGTTGACACGTGCACCTGTTTGTCTTCAAAACGCGCGGGCACGTGTAATTATTGCGTCGCGTGTGCGCACATTGTGTCTGCTGTGCGTGTAACCTATAGGTGCGTAAAAGATGTACAACTACACGTAAATAAAAAACAAAATACATAAAAATAATTAAACATATATTTTGTTATTAGGGATTGGTTTAATATCAGATGCAAGGCTCTATAATAAACCAATGCAAAACTGAAAACATCTGGCAAACCTCTGCTTTTGCAGACCTAATGGCATGTTGTTGTTTTTTTTCCTTCGATAATTTGGTTCCTACTCTGTGCACAGAGACCCAGTCAAAGACCGCAACTGACAAAAGAAATACAACCAGATATTATAAGGCATGTATTAAAGTATAGGGTGACAAATCTGCTGTTGTGATCCTCGACAATGCTGCGAATCAGAGGTTTCCTTTTCAAGAATATCCAACGCATATATTTGATTTTGTCTGCTGTAAGCCAGACTGAAACGGTTTTGTTTAAAATATTAACATATACAAGAAATGCTAAATATTGCAAGGGAAGCACTTTCCTGTAAGGCTCCATTGAATATTTCGAGCTTCCGCTACAACCTGCTAAGTAACCTCGTCATTAATAGTTAACACAGTGGATATTTCGCACAGAGCCCCACAAATCGATGCGTTGAAGGCCTACCTGAGTCTGTGTGAGCCCCAGCTTGGCTGCGAGGTCGGCGCGCTCCGGTAAGGCCAGGTACTGGGTTTGCTGGAAGCGCTGGTGCAGAGCTTGCAGCTGCAGACTGGAGTAGATGGTCCGAGGCTTACGAATTTTCTTCCCTTTGCCATTCAGACGAATATCCCTGTTTTCAATCACCGTGGACTTGTCATGGTCTTCAAGACGAAACAGAAAGCAGAGTTTAAGCAACGAGGACGTGGGATTTATGGCTTTTCACGCTGTACGTCAAAACAAGAGTAAAAGTCACATTTGAACAGACTGTGAATGTTGCCTCCGAGCAAAATGTACATTTTCAATCAACACGAGAATACCGAGGAGTAGTTCAGTTTCATGGCCTTAATACAAACAAATTATAGCGTCTGGATACTGCATCTGACCGGCTCTGTACCGCAACACAAAATGCCAGGGCCGAAATCCCCTTAAATTATATTTGAGCATCAGATATTAATTCTACCTTAATCTGGATTGAATATTTTAGTGCGAGCTTCACGCGGTAATGCTTACCACTCTAAGCTTTCTGGATCAGAAGGCCTTAATGCCAACAACAGACGCAGCAAATTATACACACCGGGGATGAAAGGATTGTTTTATTCTGGCACTGCTGTGTTAATGTGCACTAACAATGAGGGTAACGAGTTCCTGGCTCCTGGGGTAGGCCCAGACCATACTTGGAATTACTTACAGAATATTATGTTCAATAAAATTAATGGCACTGCCTGCCTTCCTCATATATTAAGGACAAGAGCGAACGTCACTCCAAGACTTTATCCTTACTTATTTCTGCAATAATAACCAATGACCCGGTGTTAATATACCACTTTACGCCTTGCTTTCACTAAAAGTTGTTTATAGTACATCTTTACAAAAAGAAACAAATATTTTATTTTCATTAAATTACTAAACCTCAAAAAGCACTTTTCCCCCCTCGCCAGGTAAAATGCGAGCCATGTGCGTAATTAGGCTCAAGTACAAAGGCGTATCAGTTTTATAGCCATTAATGATACAACAGTTCAGTGACTTTCTCACGTACCTGTCTGCTCTAATCTGCTGTGGGCCAGACTGCTGCTGTTGCTGTGATTGCTGTGCTGGTAGGGCATGTAAGCAGATGGGGGATGAGAGTTCACCGTGCCTGGGTAGGCGTAGCCCAAAGAGCGGCCATAGGACGCGGTACCAGGAAAAGGGCTTTCGTGCTGGGAATGTCCAGCAGCGTGCAAGCCGTGAACGGGGTAAATGTGAGAGAGTCCGGAGGAGTGCTGCTGGTGCGTCGGGTGTCCGTGGCCAAATTCTAGAAAAGCCGATTTCGAGGGATCTGAGCCATTCAGACTGTCAGGCATAAAACCTACAGACATCATTAGCTAATACGCAAGTCCATAAACCGTCGTTCTGAAGAGGGTTTCATGAGTTTTGTCGGACAGCCTGGAAAAAATCCGCGCGTAAGTCCAATGCATTATTCGCGAAAAAAGACTTCCCCGTCGTTATAAGTCTGCATGTTCAAAACTGTTTTGGAGGCAAAATCAAATAAAAGCGAAAGGACCCTTCTTTACATCACGAACAGAGCACACATGGTTCTTCAGACACCTCCTGCCTGCAGAACCTCAGACTCACACTGGCTTCCATCTGCGAGCCCTCTGATTGGTCTTCAGCAGCCGGCTGTCACCGAAGCTCCGCCATTAACTTCATTAACATAAGATAGGCCTACAGGAACCCTGCAGCCCAGAGGCACCTCCTTCCATAGATTAGCAAATAAATATAATTACCATTTATTCCTCTCTCTTAAGTAAAATAAACAATAATCCCCCGACAATAATCTCCTTTGGAGAATTTAAAAACTAACAGAAAAAAATACGCCCAACCACATTTATCTGGCTTTATTTACTAAATAAAATATTGTCGTGCCTGAAGCTGTTTTGAGGAACGAATTTGAAGTTAAATTGTTAAATGACTAATTCAGGGGGTTTAAGCAATCATATATATATATATATATATATATATATATATATATATATATATATATATATATGCTCATTTTTATCTGATGTTAATCAAGGTTATATTGCGTTTTTTCTTTTGTAAAGTTCGTGGCCCCCCCTATTTTTTAATGTTTTTTAAAAATGTATTTTTCTTTTTTTGTTTGTAAGTATAGCACCAGATGTCAATGTTCATGTAACACGCCTCATATTAACTAGTCTAATGCATGCACAGTAAAACGCAGGCACGTAGAGGCCAGAATATGATATGAAGATTCGGTGACACTTTTTTTTTTTTTTTAAAGTGGTAGGTGAATGCTCTGTGCAGTGATTTCACGTGATGTGACAGCCGATGTGACTATGACACACAAATATTTTCATACCCTAGCAACCAGAACGAGAAATGCACGACAAAGTCTGACATTTGATTTCAGTTTCCTGTAAAACAAAAGCAGAAAATCACTCATATTGTTACTGTACACGCTAAAGTTTATAACATAAGGGACACGTGCCAAAAGAGGGCAGGATTGTAACTGCATGGTCAGCAAAACTCACAAGACGCACGTGGATATAGTGTGCAGAGACAATTATGGCAACAGGCCCAAACGATAACCCTGTTTCTATATTTCAGCCTGTTTCATTCTGGAGCTGCGGAGGAGCCACAGATGGAGAAAGCTACTGCGGCTACCGAGGCTTTACTTTCAATAAAACCATGTTTTACAGTACAGTTTGATACAGATCTCAGATAAATCATATATGCTGCAGTGAAATTATAAACAGAGTGTTTGGTGGGTTGAGTGTGGTGCTGAGCTGCTGTCCAACCCCGTCATTTTGGTCATGTCCTACCCTGCCTGAAACTACTGGGAATCCAGCGGCATTAAAGGGCCTGCTGGGGGCTGGACTGCTTCCCAATTTCCCCACAGGCCTCAGCCATGCAGCCAGCCAGAACAAAGCCACAAATTATTATCGCAGTCAAATTTCAGTCCCCCCGCCCAAAAAAAAAGAGTCAATTTCATATTGTGGGCAACAATTTTCTGACGTTACACATAAGAGCTGTAAATGTTCACTTGGAAATTACAGTCTATTTGCAATTTACGGCAACCTTATTGGTGTTATTGGTGCGATATAGCGATTGGAGGAGGAGGGAACTGATGTTACTTTAGGAGCAGGTGTTTCTTTTATAGCTTATATGGAAAATGCCGTTGTATTCACAAAGTCTCATTGTAAGCTATATATCTCTATCTATCTATCTATCTATCTATCTAAAAACACGGACACTAGTGTTAGGCACTTCCTGGATGTGTGTGTCAGAGCAAAGGGAAAGGAGAAAGCAAGGTGAGGAGGCTCTTTAGGGCTTGTAATTATGCCTGTATTACCGGTAAAGAACAAAGGCAAGCCCTGCAGTCATAGGGCAGGGATGGATCCTCGTCGTTGCTGTATTAATACACGCAAAGGGCCGATGTTAAAAACAGTCACACTCCTGAATGCAGCCCAGACTTACTGGCGTCTAGTTTGCTGCATAGTGCGCATGAGCAAAAATCTGCAGAGGTGTGTTTGACATAGGTGTTCTTTTCCTCTCACACATACACACACACCAATCGAGTTTGTCCATCATGCAGCTCTAATGCAGAGTGACGGTATTCTTTGTGTACACACCAAAAACACACTCCCAGGCAACTGCAGCAGCTGTGATCTTCCCCACTGTGGCACGTCATGTTTTACAAGTAACCCTCTGTTGTTGGAGCTGCGCTGAGGCCTAGATACAGACTGACAGTCCATGACCTCCGCACACCCCGGCAGGATGCAAGTATTTGTTATCATAGGCTCAGCTCACCACATAATAGACGTAAATAAAGGCCCACATGTCCAATATAAGCAGCACAGCGTGATAGCTCTGAAGTTTAGGCGAGCTTTGACCCAATTATCCAACTGGGATTGAATCAGAATCAAAGAGTGAACAAGCTGCGCGAAACCTGAAAACATCTATTATGGAGAACATCTCATTCTTAAAAAAAAAAAAAAAAAGAATCTGGGTGTCAATTTACAGGCGATGTTTTCGTGATTGTTTTTGATGTTTTTGTATTTCGGGTGTTTAGATTGTGCCAATTTCGATCGAGTGCTTCATTGTTTGCCATCATAAAATAAGAATGTGTCCGAACAGGGCGGCTGTGTTTCATCTGTCCTTGTGCATTAACAACCTCCATGCGAACAATGGGACTGACATATTTCTGTTTTCTGCCTCAGGAAAAGAGAGAGAGAAAAGAGAAGGTACCCGAGCAGAGCAGAGGATGAACAGTTTAATCTCTCCTCCAGGCGTAATCAGGAACATTAATATCTGTAACGGCCGGGGCCTCATTCCTTAAGCGCAGCCACGTTGCTGGTGATGAGTTGCCCAGAGAGTTCAGCTGTGTCACATGATCAGCATCATTCCAGTGCCTGGCACATACACATCTAATGTTTACTCATCGGCTCATCCGACTAAAAATGAAACGCACCTGCTTATTGGATTACTTTTTCATCACGCACACGCGCCACATGCTGGTGAACAGCTCACCACTTCAAGTTTATGATTCTATTTTAATTTCATTTTAATCATTTCCTAATTTTAAAATGGGAAAGCTCGCAAATAACGGTTATTATTATTAAAGTTAAATGAAATGAAGACACTTGAGGTACTTCATTTCAATTTTGTTTGTAAATATATAAAATATAAAATACATTTTGCTTAAAGTAGTTTTGTGAAAAGGTTTTCAGTCTAATTTTTCTTCAATTCATTTAATTTATTGATTCTGTAGACATTTTTACTTTTGAGGGTTTTTAAAAAAAAAATTGCCATTGATTTCAGCAAGTTTTGGAGTCAATAAACAAACAAATAAATGAATGAATAAATAAATAAATAGGTCAGTGTGGTAGTAAATAATTAAATGAAAAAGAACTACTACTACTACTACTACTACTACCACTACTATTTACTCAGCAGCTCCAAATAATACAAAAGCAAAGCAGGAACGATCGTATTTATTTGTGTATTTATTTTTTACCAAAAGTAATTAATTAATGTTAATTAATCAATTTCTTGTGAAATATTCCTGTTAAAAATAGTCCAGGGTCCAAAAATATATATTAATAAAAGAAATTATTATTATTAATGTTTAATTTCTTTAGAGGACGCATTTTTGTGTAATTAGAAGGGAAAGAAATTATTTAAATTTTAAACCGACAAATTCAGTCAGCTATTGATCAAAACTCGGCACAAAAACGAAGAGGAGAAGCGAAAACGAGATCGAGGCTATACAATATATAGAGAACACAGGCAGCGTGGACAGGTTAAAGGAAAAAAGACCAACGTACAATTAACTTCGAAAACTAAAGTGACTCGAAGTGAATATTATTGCGTGGGAAATGCCGGAAAGTGTCTGGTTTTCTTGACTCCAGCTTCGAATACATCATTGGCATAATTGTTGCCAGACAGCAGATGACAGCAGCATCGCCCGTTGCCGCTGACGGTTAGACTTAACTGACTGGTTAAATACAGATGCTTTAGCGAGAGAAAAAAAAAGAAAAAGAAAAAAAAAAACCTTGTGGAACCCGTTAATCGCAATACGCACATCAGCGTATGTAGTGCAGCCTGAGCTGGATGGCACACGGGTGCATCTGATTTAATGGCTTCATTTGCAGAGACCAGCGGTCACATATGTAAATTATACATTGCTGATTTTTTTTTCTCCCCCCTAACTTTCGTCATTGGTCTGGTGGCGGCTCAAAATACGCATTTGGTACCATTCTGACTGTGGGCGCTGCCACACACACACACACACACACACACACACAATGAAAATGCCACAGTGTCAGGCACTAACCTGTCGGCATGGATGCAGTGAGAGCCCAGCTGATGGACAGGCAGTGGGACAGCAGTGGGAGTGTATTGAGTTACAGCTCCAGGTTTGGATGGAGCTGCAGTAACATTATGTGCCTACTCCACATCTGGAACAAAGAAACCCGTCTGGGTCTCCCCTCGGTGTTTACAGCTCTGTTGTTTTTTCACACTCCTCACAAAATCTTGCCCAAACACACATTCCAGACTCGCCAGCTCAACATGGGGGAAAAATATACTATATTTTTCCATTGTAAATCTTGCCCCCAGTACCAAAGGGAGGCGGGTAGAACAACAAAAGCTTGAAGCTGGCATCAGTGGGCCGACAAGAGGGTGGCAGCAGCTCAAAAGAGAAAGAGAGATGTCTCTGTGTGAGAATCCTGGTTGGGCAGCTGACACGGCACATGAGTTTAACTGAGGTCAGAGACATCTGAAGGAATGGCATCACGAGCCTATGCCACCTTTTGAAGACACGTGATGCTAGATTCAAGCAGTATTTTTTTTAATTTTTATCAACACTGAATTGCACAGGTAAAATCTTCAGGCCATAAATCTTTTCCTCAAACAATAAAAACATTCACAACACTCATAAAGTCACAAGAAAGGCCCCAAGGTTTAACAAGCTGCAGATGTTTAGATGAGAAAATAATTAAAATGTGCACAGCATTGCAAATTTTTAGTTTATCCCTCACTTGAGAGTAGATGAGCGGATAGAAGATGGAAATGATAAACATATTGGACAATGATTTCCCCAGGGGAACCACAGATGCACACCCAATCAACATACAATGACACAAGGCTCAGGGTTGCCAGGTTTAGACACTAGGTCCTGTTAAAGACCGGTTTACCAGGTCCAAGGATTATCCATCTGAAATTACCTGCCCCTCTGGTAACTTGAACCCCTTTTGTGGTCTGCAGGGCAACTGTGTGCAAGACAAGCATCGGTTTGAAATGCCAGCGGTGACGGGGATGACAAACCGTGGAGGATGGGATACCCGTCTAAGCAGCAGAATGGGTCATATGGGCAGTGGCTCCAGGTTAAGAGGCATAGCTGTCACCTTTATCTCCCATCAGTGAGGATCTTGTGAGAATCTCTGACAAGGAACATGTAAACTAAGTGTCAAAACAAGTTTCCAGTAAAGCAGAAACACCTACAGCAGATCTCCTATTATGTGTGGATATCCTTCGATAAGGGAATTCATATTTGCCCCTGTATGGAGCTTTTACATCTGTGAGGTCAAAGCCTTTTCTTTATAGCTCTTCAGTGGGAACAACTTGACAGGATCAAGTTTAGCTCCTGACAACAAGCCTTGGCTCTGTCAAGTGTTAAGTTCCATTGTAACTCACAACAAGACACAATGGCCCCGCAGCACCCTGTCTCTACCGGGCTGCCTATCAAATGACAACCTCTTTTTGAGAAAAGCTTGGCAAATTGATAGTAAGACATGTGTACTGCATGCATCATGTGGTCCTTTTTAAACTTAAATGTAAAAAAACAAACAAATTGTCTATGAAAAAATAGGACTGGTCCTGTGTACAGTACAGACTCTATCCAGTCCTATGGAAAAACTAAATACACCCTTACTGCTTCCAGCAGCCAGGTGCTGATGATCAAGTGCACCTGATGAACTGATCATCAGTGAGTGTGAGCACCTCTATAAAAAGCAGACGTTTTGAGAGTTTGCTGTTCTGGAGCATTCAGGTGTGTGTTAACACAGTACCACAATCTTTGCAGGAATGGATCTCCCAATAAAAGTGGACCAAAGTGGAGACGTTTGCCCATAGCATACACCAAACACAGCATATTAGCACAAACACCTCATACCAACTGTCAGGCAATGTGGTGGAGGGGTGATGAATTGGGTTTGTTTTGCAGCCACTGAACTGATGCAACCTTGTTAAGAGAAGTGGGCCAAAATTCCTCCACAGTGATGTCAGAGAGTCAAAGTCGTATAGAAAACAATCACTTCAAGTTACTTCAGGTTATTGCTGCAAAAGGTGGTTCTGCAAGCTACTGAATCACAGGGGTGTACTTAGTTTTTCACAGCACTGCACAGAGTCATGTGAAAACTTTGTAAAAGGATCTACAATACATACTTCTTTCAATAAAGAAAAATATTGTTTTTGTTCGTATGACCGTATTAGTCTGATGTTGACAACAATATTGTACCAAGGTACCTCTGTGACAGAAAAAAACCCAGCACCAAATATTAAGCTGACAATGACAAATTTCCCGGCCACACGTTGGTATTATTGCCAAACAGAAACTCTGATAAAGCCTAGAAAAAATAGAAGAAGATCTATACCTGAGAGAAGTGCCTGATTCTGTAACTGCTAAATCCTCCACAGGTAGCATGCAGCAAGTTTTTTTTTTTTTTAACCAGCCAGCAGTGGGAGTGAACCAACCCAATACATTTTGCTGTCTGAAAACCAACAGAGTGAGTTTAAGAAGGTTATAAATCTTAACAGAGCTGAAAGGGACAACATCTGGAGTTCATTCTCTGTAGGGTTGTCACAGCAAGCAACACCCTTCAGTTCAGCTCAGCAGCCGTGTGATCAAGTTTTAATATAAAGATATTGATTAAAGCAGCTTTGACACTGATGGTTTTCCTTGAGAATAAATAGACGAATGGAGGGGAGTCTTTTTGTGTTAAGCAGTCATAAATAAATGAAGAGTCAGACTACTCAGCTGGAACGCTATCCCAAGATTAAAGTTGCTCCCCTGACCTTGGTTTCATTGTGACATTTTGCTGCAGTACTTCAGGTGTTTAACCTTGTCACATTAAAGCGTTTGTAACTGCAGGGCTAGACGACTGGGGCCAGGATGGGGCACGGACTCAAAAAAGGCCTGCGTTCCCAGATCATCAGATTGTCAGTGGCTGCCTGAAGCCTGCCAAGAAACATCAAAGCCTTCGAGACTGGCTCGCTTTATCTTTGAACCTCACCAAAACACGCCTTCTCTGCTCCCTCTCTGCATCCTTATATCACCAGTTTAATTCGATCATTTAAAAAAAAAAAAAAATAGCAACAAATAATTTCTAATAAGGAGAACACAATCAAACCAAGTGGAAACATAAACACAAAAATCCACTGAGGGTTTGTTTGCACACTTGCTGCTTTGTGTAGATGTCTGACATGTCATGCCATCCCTCTGTCGAGGCAAGGAGACAGTCTCAGTCTGAGCAAGCCCGTCCTCAGAGGGAGCAGCCTTCCATCAACTCCTGGCTAAGACTGATGGCTGTGAAAGAGCTACCTGAGGCAGAGATCAAAGTCAGACAGGATACATACGCCTCAGCATTTAACTCTTTCATCCCTCGCCGATTCTCTGTGACTCATTGTGACCCTTCACCTGTCTGTTTGAGCTGGCATCGGCACCGAGTGAACATGAAGTATTTCTTTATTGGACAAAAAAACAAAGCAGAGAGTGTAAAGTTTAAAGAATGGAAATTTCCTGTCTGATGCAGCTCTGACAACAAAACTGAAAGTCGCTTGGATGTGATTCCTGGCTTTTATTACATTTTTGCTCCTCACCGCAATGAGCAGAAGCTCGGTTTTTCAACTTTAGGCTCTCCTCACAGTGGAGGCCAGTTGTGAGGGCTATTTGCATTCCAGCAGCGAGAGTGCGGACAATTAAGCCATTTCCCCTCCAATCTATCTCCCTCCAGCCAGCTATCCCAGCATCCCGGTAGATCAATGGGAAGTGCAGCTGCGCAGCCCATGTGTGCCAGGCTGTGAGACGAGAGAGGAGAAGATTGGGGTTAAAACCCTCCTGGCCCTCAGATTGGCTCCATACCTGAGTCAAAGCACAGACAAATCAACAGCTGTTGCCAGGCAGAGCGGGGAAAAAAGAGGTTCTCACCCCATCTGTAAAAGCATTACATGGTTTCTGGCGTCGGTCCACTGTTTATTTTCTTAATGATATGAGTTCAAGCATCTGCATTTTGTATTCAGCATCTTGCAAAGGAGAGAGCTAATGTAGACACAGGTTAATTTCGCCACCTGTTACACATAAAAGAAGGAGCCTCTGCTTCCATCACAGTACATCATTGTGCTTTTTTTCCCCAGGCACTCAGACTGGCCACTCCAAAATCAATTAGCCAAATCACATATCACAAAAGTAGCTGAGCTCTGCTTTCAGTGGTCAGGCCCCTCAGGTGTCACAGAGTCAGCTTAAAGGTGCAGGCGACGAATCTTGGTTTAAGTTGTGTGGGATTAGACCAAACAAAGAGCCACAGATATCCAGCCGCACCTGTGCAACTTGCTCCTCAAAGAGCGGTAATAGGGAGACGCTTTGGTCCAAAAGGTGGTTTTCTCTGAACTTAATCTCCCATCTCTCGCGGGCTGCTGCAGGTATCTGTTTCTACTGTTCCCAGCAGCAGAAACTGTCCTGAACTTTGACAAAACTGCAGAGCCATCGTGTAACAGGGACTTCCATCTGCGCTGCCCCTGCCAAGTCCAGGTGATCAATCATTTACATGTGCAATTAGGAACGGGTGTCAAAACAGAAACTGTACACTCACTCAGGGACCCTGTGTGCAGTGGACTGACATCAGACTTGGCAAGTTAGAGGGTAAACATGGACAGGGAAAGAGACAGAGAAAAGGAAAAATGAGATGCTGCAAATTTTCTGACACTTTCAACTTCTTACCACCCAAGGGGTGCTCTCCTCTTCATCGTATCAAGTTACATATAGTACCAGTGTGTCCAAACTTTTGACTGGTACTGTAAGACCGTGTGCTTAAATAACACTGTATTTTTCTTTAGTGGTACCATAAATTGATCCCCATAAATTGAATGAAACTCAACATACTTAATCAAATTAATTTGTAAAGGCTTTCATGTCTTATCATGCCAATGTGTCACACTTTTATTACAGTTGCAAAAACTGGGGGAATGGGGAATATGAGTTTCTTGCCCAAAATTAACTGATGCCCTTTACTGAACAAGTTAAATGACTTGTGTTTTCCTCAAGTGACTAAATGAGCTTCTAAGTGCCCAAGCAGTCATGCATTTGAGTTCATAACAAGGGATTACACAGCAACAACAAGCCTAAAACCTCTCTCAGTGTAAGATGATACTTGGAAGACACATGATAAAACAGTAAAGCACCCGAAGGAACACAAACGTCTACCATGACTTTTTTAAAAATCTACAAGTGATCTTATACTGTTTTTTTAAAAAAATACTGTGGCCTCAGATCAAAGTGAGACACAATCTGAACATAATCACCTTCCAGAAATATAAAACTCACTCAACCGTAACAATCTGACAGGAATTTGCAAAAAATAATGGTGACATTTTCCCACGCTCAATGGGCGTGTTTGTAGCTGGACCAGAAAATGCAGAAATACCAATGCCCAATAATCCACTTCTCACCTGAGGGGGATAGGTGTGGTGGTGCTGCAGGGCTGAGGAGGAGATATGTGCAGGCCACCGTGACTTACACGGACTCATCCAGCCACCACCTCACTGCCCAGAGGGTGAATGGGTGTTTAAAGGAGTTTGTCTGGGGCCTAAGTTTAAGGTTTCCCAGTGAAAAGTGGCTCAGCTTTGAAGAGGAAGGTCCAGTAATGAATTAGAGTATTGTCTACTTGGAGGGAGAAGCCTTTGGGTGGGACATCAGATCAAAGGAGGTCTTACTTTATTACTTACTGCATGAGTTCAGGTATGCAACTGGACAGCACAGAGGGCAGACACTGACCCTTAAAAAGGACTGCAAGCAACCTGACATAAATGTTTAGGATAAAACGTTATTACTGCAATCCAAATGAATACATTAATAAATTGTTTATGGAGATTATAGTAGGAGCCCTAAAAATGTCTTTTAATGATTTCACTAATTAAATGATTTTTTACCGTTTCAGGAAAAAGTCACAAACTATGGTTTCATGGTATGCTGGGTGCTGCGAGGTCTGTAGCTCAAATGCGACTGCGAGAAAGATTCTTTCTCTCAGGCATGTGACGACTTCTTGTCCAAGCATCATCGGGCCGCTCAGCCTTTACAGTGGAATGCTCTGACCTCTCCTCTCAGGTGACTCTGCGTTGTCCTGGGGCTTGATCAGCCTCTCGCAGGGTCATTCTCCCATGACACTCTCCTTAGTGTGGAGAGGGAACAACACACCTTTGCTTTGAAGTCAGAAGTGGTCAGGTTTTGGGGATAGGGCAATGATGCGGGAGACACGAGCACCTGGAAGTAGCGTAACTAAACAGGAATGCAGCTTAGATATTAGATGAGCAGATGCCATCAGTAAAGTATAAAACGTAAAAAAAAAAAAAGTCCACTTTTAAGCGCCTTCAGGCGACTGTTGCAATTTGGTGCTATGTAAATAGAATTGAACTGAACTGAATTGGAGAAATTAAAGTGTTTAAAATCACTGTTAATGTTGTTTAGGAAGCCTTTAACCCCAAAATATTACCAGTCAAATGGCATATATGAGCTTAGTAAGGTTAGACTCCTATAGAATAGAATAGAATGCCTTTATTGTCATTATACAGGATGTACAATGAGATTGGAGGGCCACTCCTGTTCAGTGCCATGTAACAGAAAATCAAACTCTCTAAAACAAAAATATTATAAAAATAAAAATATTATAATCTAGTATGATCAATATAATCAAGAGATATACAGAAATAAACAATGTGTAAAATATACAAAAAATAGAATGTATAAAAATATATGTTTGAAATGTAGACACCACAAAGATCTTGTGTATGTGTCTCTAATGAGAGCGCCTAAAGAGTGAATATATTTCAGAGAAGGTAAAGCATACTTAAGGATGTTATCTCCTATCCATGCAGAAGAAAAATGACATAAAAATGCATTGTTGCATTTTTTTGTGTGAATTTCAACATGTGTAAAAAATACATAAACAGCTTAACGCACTTAATATTTTGGGTAGTTTGACACAATTTGTGTTATTTTAAGTATCCAACAACAGCATGAAATAAAACAAGTAGGTCATTAATTATGCGGTGACCCTATTTTCATTTAATTGTATATTTATTGTTGTATATTAATAACATAAACAGAATGAAAACTGAATGAGGGAAATGTCCAGTTACTGTTTTTTTTTTTTTTTTCCACAATCCTCCCATTATCATAATTTTCACCAAATCTTTTAATAGTTTAATTTGGGCTGGCATGTGTTTGGTTTACTACATTTGAAAAGAGATTTATCCTAATCTAATTAATTTATTTTTCAATCGACAGTATGAAATGGCCAATTGTGGGTCCTAACTCTAGGCTCACTATAACTACACAAAGTACCTTCATAATTTAAGGTTCTACAAACAATTACCAAACTGATTGAGTGATTATTGTGATTATTGCCTTACTGAAAAAAATCATCATGTTGCATTGTTGCAATGGCCTTCAAAGAACAATGAAATTCTCACTGAGTCACATAAAAATTCTAGCAAAGTAACATAAAAATGTGCCTTTACAGCTTTCAGCTGCTCGCTCATTTTCCACAGCAGATTGCTCTGCATATTGAGTTTAGCACAAACGCCAGAGGCAACCCTCCCATTAATCCGAGCTTGGGGCCAGCGTGGTACACTGGCTCGTGACCCACGCAAAGTTGGCCACGTGTTCCCTTATAGTTGCAAAACAGGGACTTTATGCTTGTGGAGCAAGTTGACCCCTACACTATGGAAACACACGCTGTAGCTAACTCAGCTGTGCTACAATCTAGTGTATTCTCACTGCCAGTCCCAAGCCCAGATAAATGGCAGGCTTGCATCAAGAAGGGTCTGGCATAGAAATCTGTGCCACACTAAACATTTTATTGCTAAGCCCACAGTACTTAATGTAACTAGGTGAATAAGAAAATTCAAGTTGCCAGAACTCTTGTAAAGTCAACAATAACAGTCACAAGCTGAGAAAATGCAAAAATCTATTGAATCATGTTGCCTTGATATTTTCTCTTTTTTAATCTATTCATTAATCCGTTTTATATGCTGCTTATACAACCAGGGTCGTTGGTTAGGCTGGTGCATCCTTAAAATTTTGCCTTTGTTTCACATGTTGTTCACTTATCTCGAAATCCAATGGTTGACAAAAATCAAACCTATCAGCCAAGTGAAACTGCAAGACTTAAATTGGCTAGGACATGAGGATAAGCAATAAGCTGTCATCAAGAGTACTGAGGACCCAATGTTGTGTGCTGATATTGTGCCTGATATTTATCTCTGCAAATTGCAATTCATGGATGTTTTCCAAAAAAAAAAAAAAAAAAGTTCAGCTGCATTAAATCTTGAACTGAAGTGGATCAAATCCTAGCAGCTCTTCTCAAGTATCCAGCATCACCCAAAAATGAAGAACATAGTCTTTCCATGTGGTGGATTGCTTTCCTGTGGGAACAGTTGCTCTCTGGTTGCCCATTCCTCCCTTCTGTTTCCCACCAGCTGGGACTGCTGCTCAGCCACCCAGCCATAATGTCATAATTGTCCTGTTCCTCTGCTCCTCTTCAGCAAGCGCGACACAATGGAGGGCAGCTTAGGCTCAGTGTGAATAGGGGCCTTGGCATACTGGGTGGGTCTTGCATTATTCCCACACCTGCTGCTCTCACCTGGCACTGTGAAGATCTCGTTGGAGGAGAAGAGCAGGTAAGAGCAGGTACTTTAGGTGGGAGCTGTAATAACCGTGCACAAGCTAGACAAATAGTATCTGATTGAAGGGATATTTAATGCACAAATAATGCCTTAGTCATTGAACAGGAAACCTACTGTACGACAGTGCCAAAGCAGCTAAAAACAAAGTCATCTTTCAGTGGAACTCCCAAGGTCTCAATTAGGCCTGATGACTAACCTAGTGGGAGCTTGTGTTTAAATCAGCGGAGGAAATTATTGCTGGTGAGGTGTTTTAATTGATTTTTGGCCACAGAACCACAAAACAATTACTGATCACTTATTTATTT
This sequence comes from Archocentrus centrarchus, assembly GCF_007364275.1. Lineage (NCBI taxonomy): Eukaryota > Metazoa > Chordata > Actinopteri > Cichliformes > Cichlidae > Archocentrus > Archocentrus centrarchus. Next base: position 6,696,805 of record NC_044364.1, read on the forward strand.
TTGCCAGCCATGACAACAAGCAGCAGAAGGAGACACACTAAAACTGGTACACAGGGGATCAAACGCACATTGGAAAACCAGTACATGTTTTTGAATATAAAACATCATCCCTTGTGGATCATTTACAATCTTGCTAAAAACAAAACAAAACACAAGCACACGTACAAAACTGGGGACACAAAGGACCAGGGAACAGGTGTCCTGGATATACTGGATTCAGCCTCATCAGGTAATAAAACGAACAAAACCATCTGCCTCAATCCTGTATCCATTCTTATAGGATGGGTGTGTTGAGAGAAATAATGCTTTCCATGTACACACAACTGCGTAACATTTTAACGTTCCCTTTCCAAGATTTCCTTATAAGCTCATTTGTGGCAGACGTGACCGGCGTCGGCAGTGATGCACTTCCCGTTGGTTTGTCCCTCCATCTAGCCCATGGAGAGATCCTATGATAAAGATTTAAACTGGGGCCCGTTTCTCACCAGCTGCCTCCTCTGGTCACGTTAACTTGGACCTCATTAGTCATAATCTGGTCCCCAGGGCCCGCCTTGAAAAACCTCGGCCTGCCTGGCAACTGCATAGAAATGCTCCGAGCAAAACGTTCCTCACATGTGCCTGACCCAGAGACGAAAGAAGCAAAATCTTTTATCTGATGGATGGAGCTTTGGCAGTTTTCCTGTTCGAATGAGGCAGAAAGGAAACGCTTTCTCCAAGAGCTGAACTTCAGATAACAGCCACTTCTTAAAAATCTGGATGTGTGGATAAATAGCTGAGCGGCTGAGTGATTGAACTGTTTCTCTTTAGCGTCCTCCAAAGCAAAACATCAAAAATGATGCTAGTATGTATTTTTTTGTGGTTAACCATTGTTAAAAGGCAGGGACAGAAGCTGAGGAACAAGCAGTGACCTGAGGATAGTAATCTTTGGCTGGGGAATTTAGCTTTAGCAGACGTGATGAACTGGTAGTGATAACAGCAGCAGAGTCACTGATTCTGCTCATACCCAAACATGTAACCCCTTCGTTGGCTGTGCAGGGACTAGCACGTCAAACACATCCATATTTCAGTGACAGAAAGCTTTAGGCTAGAACAACCCATTTAGGTGTGTGTAATCTGTTTTGAACACAGCCCATGACGAGATGTAAGAACAGCCGGGGACAAGCCGTCTGCCTTTTTAAAACTGCCAGAGCTGAAAAACAGGAAAACGGGGAGCGAGGCGTCTTTTGACCAGAGTTTGACCCCATTAGCCCCAGGAAATCCCCCCCCCCCCCATGTACACTAAATGCTCCAACTAGCATAATTAAATGTAATATACTTTAATTTTTTTTACTAACTTAAATATTATAGTTTCTTTGATATTTTGGTTAGTGAATTAAGCACACTATACCTTAAATGAAAGGCCTCATACTGACTGCTCAGTTGAAACATAAGTAAAAAAAAGAAAATATAGAAAGAAAATATTGCAAATATTTAAATCAATCATTTAAATCATATTTATGACAACTGGCAGCACATGATTTAATCTTTTTTTTTTTTTTTTTTTATTAACTTAAGTCAACAGATCAACCCAGCAGATTAGATCACACACAACGCACAATAAGTGGAACTTAACCACTTTCACTTAAATAAAAATAACAAGTTAAGGGAACGAGTTCGTCACTAAAGCAACAAAGCTGAGTGAGAAACATTCACAACTCAAAAACCCTTTTTACAGTGTACCAGTTGTCTGATTTGTGTTACTACATACAATAAAAAAAAAAAAAAAAGTTGAGAAACTCAAAACAGAAAGGCAACATGATTCAATAGCTTTTTGAATTTTCTCAACTTTTAACAGTTTTTGCTGACTTTGCACAATTAGTCAGGAATTCAAGGATTACAATTCAGTGGTTTTTATTTCTTCCTTCAGACAAAAATAAATTCGTGTTGAGTAAACAAAAAATTCTAGTGTCAATAATTTAACACTTTGCTTTTACGTCTTTCAGCTGCTCCCTTATTTCCTGCAGCAGACTGAGCTGCATATTGTCAGCTTCCTAAAATAATTGCCATAATCATTCTTGAACGAAAGCGTTTTTTTTTTTTCTAAATCATATTTTCAATATTTGGTTCAGTTTTTTTGTGTTTTCCAAAAAACCCTTTAAATAATGACTTTGGCTATTATTTTAAGAGGGAGCCAATACTTTGTTTGGCACAGATTTTTACCCTTGATGCAGCCCTCCCATTTATCCAGCAGGGATTTTGCAATAGCTTGTAACCCCTGCACACAAAATTGGCTTTGTGTTTCCTGCCAATTGCAAAAAGGGGACCTTTTACATGTGAGGTGAATGTGTCGCCCCCACAATACGGGAACACACAGTGCTTTAGCAACTTTTAGCTGTGTCCGCTTCATTTGATCTATTCAGCAGTCCAGAGAAGCAATTAAAGCAAAATTAACAAAGATTAATGCATTTTGATATTGTAGGCACATTGTTAGGCATGTTTGCCTATCACATGAAAGTTGCCCAGCTTGCAGCTAGGAGGAAACACAACTCCAACCTCATGTAGGAGGAGATCACAGGCTGGTGTGCTTCCACTGCCTGGATAAATGGCAGGGTTGCATCAGGATGGGGTAAAAATCTGTGCAAAACCAAGTTTATTGTTAAACAAGAAAATTCAAGTTGCCAGAGCTCAATCTTAACAAAGTGCACAACGACAACCAATAACTGAGAAAACTCAAAAAGCTGTTGAATCGAGGTGCCTTGATATTTTGAGTTAACAGTGTGGGTCACTGATGAAACACATTCCACTGGAATTGCATTAAATAGCAGTATAGACTCATTGCAGTGATTTGCCTGGAGATTCTTGGCATATTGTAGCCTCCTATTAATTTTTAAGGGCTGTTTTCTTTGCCTGTATCTTGCCCATCTATGTGCTATAGTCTGCACATGGTTCATTAATATTGTAACACACAGAGTGGCAAATGTTAGGATTAGCAAATCTTGGCTCTGTTACACTGAATTATTATATTTTTTTCCATTTACATTAACACTTCAGCTGCTCAGCTTGTGTTTTATAATGTCAGAATAAGTTTTGACACCACGAGCGAAGTGGCTTGCTAAGTAAATTACTGTTACTGTGTCTCAAAAGATGCATGCAGTGTACTGTTTAGTGTAAAAAGGTAAGATATTTGAAGTAAATTTCAAGCATTTGATTTGGGTAGGCACAATTACTTATGCCTGCACAAAATAAGGGTAATTTAAAAAAAATAAAAAAATAAAGAAACTTGGGTTACAGCTGAATATTTACAGCAGCAGCAGCAGCATAATATAATTAGAGTTTGACGTCTGGACTCTGAGATCACTCCCCGCTGGGATGCTGGGCTGGTGAAGGGGTTGAAAGAGCCGGCAGGTATGCACGGCAGCAGCACTGACATGCCAGCTTAAATAGACTGCCAAATTGGGAGGGTGTGTTCGGTAAATGACGTGAGGAGAGGGAGGTATGTTACTGTTTGTGACGCTTGAGTTGACTGCCTGAATTAGCTCGCCGGCTTCGCTTCATTAACTGAAAATATGTACTTGTGTGATTCAGCTGTAATCAAGTAGTACATATGGCATGCAAGCAAAAATGTTTAAATAATTAGTTAGTAAATAATTTTTAGATTACTCTTTTTTGGCCTGCATACTTTTATTGTAAAGCTAATTTCAGTTTGAAGCCCCGAAAGCCTTAAAGTCCCCAAATGCCTCCAGGGGTCACCTTTTGTTGCTTCCCATCAGATTTCAAATCCATTTGTCTTGTCATCTTTTGCCCTTCCTACTGCTGTTCTCTAACACACAGTAACTGCAGAGCCAGGAGGTATGTTGGAGTAAGTCTGGCCAACAATGACAACAATAAAATTTCACAAAAGCCAAAGGGCCAAATACGACTTAGTCACCGCCCCTAGATATACAATGCCCATACTTGCCTCAATGCTTCACCCTGCCCCTGCATTTCAACCCAATCCTTGCCCCCCCTGCCAGGCCAATAATGCGGAGGGACAGTGACCCTTTCCCCCAGGAGTCCCACCTTGGTTTCTCAGGAAGATTAGGAGGTGGTAGAGGAACTGGGAGTGTCCCTGTGAAGCTCACTGTTGTTCCCAGTTCCAGGACTTTTTGGAGAAGAACCAAGTCTGGAATTCTCCGGTCTTGAATTTCATGCTGCATTGCAACAACCTTGTAGGTTTTTTTTTTTTCACTTCACTGGTTTGGCGATGATTCAAAAATGCAAAACCAATGCAACTGCAACACAGCAGTTTTCTATTACTGAGCCTTCCATTATGAATAACTGAACGCAGCCTCATTAAAGGGGCTTCTCCTCAGTGGCAGCAGACTGTTAGCAAACATAAAAGTGTGATTGCTGATTTTATGGCCTTTGCTTTCAAACTTGGTTTCCCTTGACTTCCATGTTGGCGTTGGAGCGTTGCTCAGAACCAATGTTCCAGCCGTCTGCCAGACTCCCAGGAGAAAAGAACCACAGGGAGCGCCATCAGGTGTGTTCACCGTGCTGAGGCACTCATCAGGTGGCCTGGGGCTCCACAACAGCTGTGTGGGTGGCAACACAGGGCCACCAACTGACGTTACATGAGCCCCGCTGGTTACACAGGGAGCATGAGAGCATATCCTCAGCCCCCATAGACTGTATGCTGAAACATGAAAAAGAGCACACACACACACACACACACACACACACACACACACACACACACACACACACACACACACACACACACACACACGCACACACAGCTTATGTGGACAGTATGCACAGGATAGTCAGTATGTGAGATTGTATGTGTGTTATATATTTCCTTCCCTGTGACTATAAATTTGATATTGTTAAAAGGAGAAAAAAAAATTCTCGTTGTGCGAAAACAGAAAAAAGCCTCAATGTTAAAGAGTAAATAGTGTTGTAATGAAATCTGCTTACATCTGCACGGCACATTTAAGGATTACCTCAACCATATAAAGTCTCACCATGTTACACACTGGCGAAAAGACAAACAACAGCAATAGTGGCAAGAAACGCCTGCGCGAACTCCAGGTTTTAAGATCACTGCGACAGCTGGGTGTTACCTCAGCAAACCAAAGCAGAAAGCAAAACTTCAGAGTTTTCCACAATTAAACTGCAACATCTGAAATTCCAGCGCTGAGATAAAAAAGTAATCCACATCCCTCTGTCCTGATAACATAAGTGTTACCAGACCAGAGAATATGGTCATCTGTTATCGTATCCTTGCACTTTAATTTTTTTCATATCACACTTTCCTCATGTTATTTTCAGTTGGGAGCAGTTTGATCTGAGTGTAAAGATACTCATGCAACTCTTTCATGTGCATGAACACAGTGCATGTAAAAGAAAAAAACATAACTTCAAATGGATACATTTCACCCATCTAATCTTGGCACAGAGCACATTTCAGTGATCAGCTGCAGCAAGGAAGAAGCTCTGACTGGTAATTGTTTAGTAGCAGTGCTGAGGGATTAACTGCAGCTTCCTCAATCTTTCTATCACGCAGCACAGCCTTACACAGTCGAAGTAATCTTGCATTGCTTTACAAGCTAGTGAACAATGTATGTTAAATTATGGAATATCAAATATTCAGATACAACTGCACTTTTTTGCATGTTTAAGGCATAATTATTAATTTTTGATGCTTTTATAAATTAGTTAAATAACTGAAACATATTTCTTTTTTCAACCAATGCATTGTTTTATTTGAAGAATAATTATGTTGCAACTCGTCTTATCATTAATATCATGTGTCATAAATGTCCATGTTAAATAACAATAAGGTGCATCTAGATTTACCAGCATAAAAACATCATACCGGCAACTTATATTCTGTGAAGCATTCACATCTCGTGTGCCAATAAATCAAATCCAAGGGGTAAAATTTTAGGACCAATTAGTTAGAATTCCCAAACAATCAATATAGGTTTTAAATGTTTTTAACTACAAACGATTATGCTGTATTTACTGTGTCAACAAATTAGTGATTCCACAGTGTAAAGCTCATTATGCAAATGAATTGCCAGTCAAAATCAATAATTCCTAAAATTGCCAGATCTTAGCTGCAAAGGCATTTCTTTTTGGATATTGACCATGAACACGAGACGGCTTTTGGCTCAGGAAACTTAACATCATAATAGCTACCTTAAAAAGTTTAAGTAGTGTAATGCATTGCTCTCGAGTGAATATCTATTTTCTCCCAGTAAATGATTAATCTCAGCAGGACATAGCAGGTTTGTTTGCATCTAGGTGAAGTGGAAACCCAATCCATCAGGCCAGGGTGAGGCCGGTGGGCCTGTGCTGTCTGACAAAGTCCAGACTCTTTCCTGACAAATCTGGATTCACAGCTGACGCACGTGTTACTAGCGGCACATACTGAAGGAAAAAAGGGCACCATGAAATGGTCAGGAATCAGAAATGACCCTTAGCTTACTCTGCTTTGTTATGGCTAAAATAAATTAGTAGCTAAATTTTGATTTAGATATTGAAAGACAGAGTATATGTCCCAGCTTCTCACAAATATTTCTTATATACTGATTCTGATTAAGAGCACAAGGGTTTTTTTTTTTAGTGCTAACTTACGTATAGAATTCTAATTTAAAATGTTTGCAGCACCTCTTACTGTCTCTTTGTCCAGGCCCCTCTGCTAATCCACACAACCAGCTTCCTACTGAAATCAAAATTTTGTAAATTTCATCACTTAACCATGTTGGGCTCCTCTGCTGCTTTATCCCAACGTCTCTCTGACCACAAATAGGTCTAAATTAACCCAATTACTTACCACTTCCTTAAATGTATATACATACTTCCCATATATATATATATATATATACACATACACACACCTTTGTTACAAAACCAGCTTATCTTGATGCATTTATCATGAGGACATTGTATTAGGCCACCAACATAGAGGGGCACTTGTGCACATCTTTGAGATGCCAGATGAATTAATCTCTCACACAGTAGCTCTCGAGTTATATTCTTTATGGTGTTTGTAAGATTCCATTTCCCACAAAACTTTCTATTTAAATCATCACTGAAGATATTTTAGCAAGGCATGCTTGCACAAAGTTACACCCTGCCGCGCTACATAAACAGAGGAACCCGAGAGACAGTGAAGGTGACAGATGAGATTCTCCTCTCTGAGTGGGTTAACATATGGTAGCAATCAGAGAAAGTGAGGGTCTGCTGGCCCAACGGTAATTAGCAGACGGCCTCATGTTCATGTTTCTTTTAATAGCTCAACACGGCCCACTGTGGACTAAAAATAAACAGGGCAATTAGAGGCAGCAAGGAAGGCCGTCATTTGAGGGTCTGACCTTTGAACCTGGGTCAGAACCCATATAGAGGTGTCCATGTGGACCACCTGCATCCCCTTGGGTCGCTGGGGAAAGGAGCCATGTAGTGTTTATGTTAAGGGTCAGACACAGAGGTAGGGCATTGCAGGGTAAACTAGATGTGTGAGTAAATACTGTCTATTTATATCATACAAGGAATCTACAAAACCTTGCTGTGCTTTGGATCCAAGATGCAACAGCTGCACCAGCTGTTTGCAAGTTCAAACTTGTCTGAGTTCTTTACTAAGTGAAGATTTATGAATTACTCAATTAAAATATGTCATGCATTAATTAGCTGTCACATGCAGGCTAGCTGTTTCACACAGGTGTAACTGCTGCACAGCCACATGATCCGAATAACTAAGTTAATAGTTAGTCAGGTTGCTCGTAACCCAACAGTAAGAGGATGTGATAAACATTTCTGACCTGACAGCTGATTCTATTGCTCTGTTTTAATAATGTAAAATAGAGCAATAGAATCTCTATTTTACATTATATATATATATATATATATATATATATATATATATATATATATATATATATATATATATATATATATATATATATATATATATATATATATATATGGGTAGGGCCTCCTTTTGCGGCCAATACAGCGTCAGTTCGTCTTAGGAATGACATATACAAGTCCTTCACAGTGGTCAGAGGGATTTTAAGCCATTCTTCTTGCAGGATAGTGGCCAGGTCACGACGTGATGCTGGTGGAGGAAAACGTTTCCTGACTCGCTCCTCCAAAACACCCCAAAGTGGCTCAATAATATTTAGATCTGGTGACTGTGCAGGCCATGGGAGATGTTCAACTTCACTTTGATGTTCATCAAACCAATCTTTCACCAGTCTTGCTGTGTGTATTGGTGCACTGTCATCCTGATACACGACACCGCCTTTAGGATACAATATTTGAACCACTGGATACACATGGTCCTCCAGAATGGTTCGGTAGTCCTTGGCAGTGACGCGCCCATCTAGCACAAGTATTGGGCCAAGGGAATGCCATGATATGGCAGCCCAAACCATCACTGATCCACCCCCATGCTTCACTCTGGGCATGCAACAGTCTGGGTGGTATGTTTCTTTGGGGCTTCTCCACACTCTCCAGGATGTGGGGAAAACAGTAAAGGTGGACTCATCAGAGAACAATACATGTTTCACATCATCCACAGCCCAAGATTTACGCTCCCTGCACCATTGAAACCGACGTTTGGCATCAGCACAAGTGACCAAAGGTTTGGCCATAGCAGCCCGGCCGTGTATACTGACCCTGTGGAGCTCCCGACGGACAGTTTTGGTGGAAACAGGAGAGTTGAAGTGCACATTTAATTCTGCCGTGATTTGGGCAGCCGTGGTTTTATGTTTTTTGGATACAATCCGGATTAGCACCCGAACATCCCTTTCAGACAGCTTCCTCTTGCGTCCACAGTTAATCCTGTTGGATGTGGTTCGTCCTTCTTGGTGGTATGCTGACATTACCCTGGATACCATGGCTCTTGATACATCACAAAGACTTGCTGTCTTGGTCACAGATGCGCCAGCAAGACATGCACCAACAATTTGTCCTCTTTTGAACTCTGGTATGTCACCCATAATGTTGTGTGCATTGCAATATTTTGAGCAGAACTGTGCTTTTACCCTGCTAATTGAACCTTCACACTCTGCTCTTACTGTTGCAATGTGAAGACTGGCCACCAGGCTGGTCCAATTTAGCCATGAAACCTCTCACACTAAAATGACAGGTGTTTCAGTTTCATTGTCCAACCCCTGTATGTATGTATGTATGTATGTATGTATGTATGTATGTATATATAAAAAAATCAGAGTATAACTGCCACAACATACAGAGAAAAGCATCGACTCCTTTCACTTGATTCTTCCATTCACCCTGTGTGCTTGTTTACTGTGTAAGGCTTTATGTTCTGTGATGTGACCTAGACCTGATTTTTCCTATAAAAAGGACAACGATCAGTCATATCAGATGCTTAATAAACTACCAACAGTTGTGTGTATTTTTGGATTGTAGCATAAAGGAGATATGAATGGAAATGAAGCTATATTCTTTGGGTGTTTTCATGAGCCATAGCATGACGCTAAGGCCACTTAAGATGACACTGCAGATATTACAAAAAGGGAGCCTGTTGCTCACGTTGCATGTGGATTGTTGGTAGACTTTGTAGCAGTGTTAATTTTGACGGCAAATTTTTTTTAGTTTTAGTCATAGTCTTTTGACTAAAATGTAATTTAGTTTTAGTCATAATTTAGTCATCTGAATAGTTTTAGTTGTCGACTTATTGTAAGAATATCGACCAAATCTATTTAGTCGACTAAAATATAAAGGCTGTAAAATGTAAATGGTTTTTCTTCAGTTCCCTTGAATTAGTCATTATACACACACAAAATTAAACATTTATTAAAAGTTGGAATATTATTAATAATATTAACATTAGCGTTTCACCTGCTTCCCACACACCTGATCATTAACACCACCTTACTGAGATAATACGAGCGTTTTACAGCAGGACACGCTCTGAAAGGTACAGGGCAGTGTTCAGGACTAAGATTAGGAAAGGCTAATCCACCGTGGTGTGGAGATTTTCTCTAAACACAAACGCTAAACTGGGAAAAACACTTTACCCTGCATGACATTAAAATGCTTACCTTTGCATGGAGATCTGGGTGACTGGTTTGCAGATGTTGTTTAAGATTTTTTGTGTTTTTACCCGAGATAGTCGCCCCACATGGTTTACAAATCGTTTTGTTTGTCACAACGTCAAAGGACAAATGTGTCCATACATCGGCTCTTCTCTTTCTCCCTGCTGACACTGGTTACATAACTCAGTTCTATCGGAAGTAACGACAAATCACAGGCTAGTTTGGTCTTCCCGGGTTTAGAGCAAATTTGTGCAACTGTGCGTTTGATTGGATGTTTTCCTAATTGTCCCGCCCTGTCACAAAATTAAATCAGTTCTGATTGGATGTCGTCCCCGCCAAGCATTTTCGTCTCGTTTTCATTCGTTGACGAAAGTGTCAATTAATTTCATCATTAATTTTATCCTTTTAGGTGGTTTTAATTTAGTTATCGTCTTGTTTTCGTCATGAAAAAAAGGGTCGTTGACGAAAACTATGAGGAAAATATTTCGTCAACGAAATTAACGCTGCTTTGGAGCAAATTTCAGAAGGGGCACTTTGTATGTCAACTAACTGAATGAACAACCAGGCCCAGCTGATGGGCTATTAAACTTCTGTGCAAGAAAAATGTGGTGTATGTGGTGATGATGGTGAGCTTGGGTCAAGTAGTCAACAGAATACAATTCTTTAATACATCTCCTTCCTTTCCTGATGTCCAGACTTTTGGACTAAAGCTGTTTTGCACGTGAACTCAAGGAAATGCTGGTAGAATCAATGCATGACATTGTCAGAAGTTACCCTTTCATACATGCAGCACACAACAGGTGATAGGAAATCTGCGTCAGGTACACTCACACTTCTGGAAATACTCAATTTGGTTTAGGAAAGAGTGTTTCCTGGATGGAACGTACAGCACACGTGACGCCTGCTTGCACACTTTGAATTCGCAAGACACATACCTGCCCTGTTCTCATATGGACTCGATCAGACATTGCATTTGTACTTGGGTGCTGGCACGTTATAGAGAGCCTTGCGTTCAATCCTTCTGCACTGGACATTTGCATTATCACTTGAGAAAAGGGAAATCTCTACAAAAGGTCAGGGCTGCAGTGCATGTGTGGAAACAGTTTGGCAGCCAGGCAAAAGACTTTAAAAACAGACATTCTCGGTTAGAGTGAAGGGACAGAAAATCAGGCAAATATCAGCCAATATGCACAGCTGCAGTACTGGCTATTAGAAAACACACTTGATGTGCAAATGAGAGTATTAGTGCAGTAGTTGAATATTTTTACACATTAAATTATATTTCATGTTAGATATTTATACTTGCCAGATTAAGGATCTATAGAGGGAGTGGAACTTTTTCTCATTTGGCCTGTACTATATGCTTTAGTGTGTATCATTATGTCTGTATCCCTCCAGGATCGGTAAGGACAGTACAAAGCTGACAACAAATCATCTCATTATGCTCACGGCAATTAAACACTGGATTTATTTAATGCTGGCGTACCCCTCTGGAGGAAACACAAAATCCTGTAGCTCACCAAAGGGCTTCTCCATTTAGTTTATTTGATCCCAATGAAGACTACATTGTGTTAAAGTGTGAAAAAGTATTTTGGTGAAGTAATGCAACCCATGGCAAACAGTGCAAAGATGTTTAATTCCCTATACACTTCCCCACCCCTAAGTGTATTTTCTCAAAATTACTGTGTGTTTAAGGGGATTTCAAAGTCTTGAGCTTCCTTCAGTATGACTCTGTTTCTCTGCACTGGCTAGTCTGACACAGATGTTCACAAAGGCCCAAGAACAACAAGAAAAGCTTCTCACACATGGCAACTTTCAAGCAGAACTTGGCACCAGAGAACATACAAGGTTGTCCCAGATCGACCTTTCACCTCTTATGATGTCAATGATCCTCTTGGCCAATTAGATGCTGGAAGCTGCCCTTGGATTTGCCTGCTCCAGACACAAAGACAAATGATTCTATCAGATTAAATGTTTTTTAATGGCAGGCAGAGAGGCCAAATGCGGGTCTTTCACTTGAAGCCATATGTGCATTTCTTGGGTTATCATTCAAAATGAGGCTCATTTGTAACCAATATGTGAATGAAAGGCTAAGCTCTGGCAGACATGTAGAGGAAAATTTCTTGTTTGTTAACTCGGGCAGGGACAGCACACAAAAACAGCAATGCAACAATTTATTTCCTTTGGTCAATATTTCTGCCTCATCTACATGTTCTCAGACTTGATTGACTGTGAGAATAACTGGCAGGCTGCAGTGACACGGAATCATATTATGCAGCTTTGCATATGAGGCAAATTATGGGTAATATGTTCTGACCTCAATCTGCTAAGAGAAACAGTGAGAGCAAGCCACACATCACAGGCCTCTCTATTTTTAAACCCACATTTGGACTCTGCGCTTGGTGCCTACCACAGCAAAGGCTGCTGGAGCCATCATCGAACCCAACACGAAAACATTGTCCCTGAGGCTGGAGCTTCAAAGGACCAGCAAGGTCAAACACTATATTTTTAATTGCTGGTTCTGGGCCTTGCTGTAGGGCCAACTGGACCTCACATTGATTTTCCACATACACAGGCACAGACCTCTGGTCTCTCAGTCATTGCGCTATTTTCAGGGAGCAGGCTTTGGGGTGAAGATGGGGGTGACCTGGTCCTATCGTCCCCTGTTAGTAGATTAGCTGCCCCTGCCCCCAAGAGAAGAAATACCCCTGCACCACTTATGAAGAGTTCTTCCTGTCAGCCTTCAATTGAGGATAATTGTGTCTTTTAGATCTCGAGGGCCTGTGATCTGCCATCCATTGAGCCCAAAAGGAGGTTATGTTTCACCTCAGCATGGGCAGGGTGCCATTGGGAGGTAAAGATTTCAAATTCAGCAAGGAATGCATTGATATTGATCAGAAAACAGATTTAACATCAAAATGGCCAACCTGGATTGGTAAGAGAAAAGCTCACACCTGGCACTAATGATGCAAACATCACACAGGATGTTTGGAATAGAATGATTCATGCAGTTATTGAGGTGGCAGGTCACCGGTATGAAGTAATCTGCACGTTTTTTTTGAGGTTTAGTTTTCTTCCTTTTTATTTTTTGTTTGTTTTATTGTTGCTCAGACACAACAACGTGCTCGCACACACACACAAACAACTTCCTTTCTTGTTCTTCCTCAACCTAGGCATGCAGTAAAATGCTCTGCATAGCAGAACAGCTTCAGTTGAAATTTACATTCCATACCCAGCGCTGCTGACATCAGAGAGGGTTTCCTGCTCTTCCTGCCTTTTCTCTTACACCTGCAGCTGCTTGGGTCACATAATCAACTCCCAATGGCAGTCCTGTAGCAGAACAGCTGTGCTCCACTGTGGGAAATTAGCATAAGCCGAGCCTCTCAAGTCATCTGTGTGTCTGCTCAACACAATAATTTTCAAACTCCAAGTGCAGCCTGGATGTTGCCTCAGCTGTCATCATGCATGCACCCACACTACATATAAACACAACACCCCACCTTTCTCTCCCTATCTATCTCTCCATCTTTCCCTGTCTCTCTCTCTCTCTCACACACACATTATCTGAATTGCGGGTCAGTACCTCATGTGGCGACAATGTGTGCACTGCGCTGTGGTGGTGAAGGCAGCAGCCAGTCTGTAACAAGAGGAAGTGGTGCTGTATACCCCGGAGGAGTAGGGTCCTGGGGAAGAATGTTTATCCTGTCCACCTCCTTTGATCTTTTACTGTTAATCACTTCCTGCACACTGTATATGAACTAACCAGCCACCAGTGACAGGAAGAGGAGGAACAGCCATTTTGGATATTCTCAGCAGAGAACTCATTTGTATACTTCGTTTAAAATATCCAGTACACTATTGCACACCATGTACTTTCTTATGTAGTGTACGAATTTCAACTAAACTCAACTCAAATCAGACACTTTAGTTTTGCACAGCTTTTGACTGGGATTTTCGCTAGCTGCTGAATTTCATGAACATTTGCAACTTGTCGTGTATGACCACACATAATACTAAATCTTCTCTGATAAAATGCACATAAACACTAAACAATTCCACAACTAATGTAACGTTAATTGTACCTGCAATGCCCAAAAAGAAATAGCCCACTGTTAGCTAGCTAGATACACTGTGGACAAAAGTACCGAGCCACCTACTAATTACACACACGGGAGCTGCTCGGCCATGGAAACCCATGCCACGAAGCTCCCAGCGCACAGTTTTTGTGCTGATGTTAATGCCAGAGTAGCTTTGTAACTCTGCACTCGGTGACGCCGCTCTGTAACTTTGTGACTGAGTTGCTGTGGCTCCTAAGCCACTTACAGTTCATCGTGGAGTATCTAGGAGGGAAGAAATCTCACAAACTGACTGAATCCTATTACAGTTCCATGCTCGAATGCAGTGAGCTCTGTAGAGTGACCCATCCTTTCACAAATGTTGGTAAAGGTAGACTGCAATGGGACTGCAAATACTGGAATTCAAAGAAAAAGAGGTGTTGCCCAATACTTTTGTCCATATAGTATAGTGTAGCACTGCCATCGTCATTGGTGCTGAAGCTGAATCTTCCTTCCTTTCAGCTATGTCACCAAGATGACAGCGTTTGAGGGAAAGAAATTTATAGCGTTCCTCTTGTAAAGCACCTAATGTAGTTTTACACATTAGGATGCAGTTAAAATACTGAGCAAAGAAATATGAAGTCTGCAAAACAGCAAAATGGCTAAAGAGTGAAATATTGTTGCAAAAATATGTTGAAGTCCAGAGCTGCCCAGTTGTCTTTTGACATGTAACAGGACTGTACACAGTGTGTGGGACTTCCAGGAAGAGCAACCATGGAGAGTTACAGTAAAGCTGCCGTGCTTGAGACTTGCAAGGGCCTTATGTGCCTCTACCACACCGTGTGGTTTGAATGGTGGTGACAATCTGGGGCAATTACAATCCAAAACCTCTGCCTGTGTTATGGAAGTCTCCAAGCCACTGCCACCGATCACATGAGGAGAGACTCAGACGTTCTCTCATGTACATACTAGTTGTCTGGATTTTGCTTTCCATCTCTGTCTGTTTTTCTCTGCCTTACTGTCTCACAGGACTCTGTGCAGCACACCTAACCCCTGCCCATTTTAACCCCCAAGCATCTGAGAGCATTTATACAGCTTAGGAATTCAGAGGGTCTAAACCCCGCACCTGGCAACTAAAATTAGGATCTGTAACCAAGGACATTCAGACTTAAATAAGACCTTCCTGACCTCCTCCAAAACCACTACTTCGTGTCTGGCTTAAGCTGGGTAGGGTAGAAAAATAAAACACCAGTTTGTGACAGGTTGAACAGCACCCATTGCCTACTATTGCAGTTGCCAGTTGGTTGGCACTTGCCAGTGGGTGGATGCACCGTTGAAAGACAAGGCATGAAAGCCATTGTCAAGTCGTGACCGTTGTGAACTGTAGTTGCTCTGGCAGGCTGTGTGTGTCATGAAATGCTCTGAAAAAATAATCGTCATTTCAAGGAGACAGCAAGCAAGAAATACTGTAGGGATATTTGCTTTTTATTTATTTTGAATTGTATGTTGCAGTGTGTGTAATTATGTTTGTGCTGATGGGCGGGTGTGTCTATGTAAACTGTATCTGTGTGTGTATGTTTGTGTATGGAGCTTTGTTTTAAAGTTCTTTCCTATCAGTCATTCACCAATGCCCTGCAGCCTGTTCTGAAGCATGCTTCTTGGATAGCCCCTCCTTTCTCACACTTTTTGTCTCTCACACATTTACTTGATCTATGCCGCGTGCACAAAGACACTCCACAAGTGAAATCACAGTAGTGGTGTGCCCCTGTTACTGTGTTTCCAGTACATGTGTGAACTAACTGCTCATGCAAATACACAAATCCTAATTATTCCCACGCAGTTCTCAATTGTTCTCTGAGGCTGAAACAACAGGGAAGTTCATAAATACAAAAATCATGGCCACAAAGAATACGAGAATTTCTAAAAATGTCAAATAACCACAAAAGCCACAAATATGGTCTTACACAACATGTGAAACTACCATCCCGAGTTTCTCCTTTGACTCATTTTGTTTAAGTGTGAGGTTTTTGTCTGTGTGTTTTCCTGTGTCTCTGTGAGTGTGCGTGCATGCACCTATCTCTGACAGGGCTTGCGTGACTAGTGAGGGAGTGCGAGCAGAGAGTGGAAAGGTTCCTCTTCTGCCTAAGGGAAATAGCAGTGTGCTGTGCGCATCTAACCCCATTTAATCCCACAGGAACTTTTAAAAGGCCATGTAAAACAGCAAGCCCCTCAGATAGCTGCACGCATTACCATAATGTTAACATGCGTGAACACTACAGTTCCCACAAAGCCTTTGAGTCACCGTGTCAAGTAAGCGTAAGGGCAGTATCGTCCCCGGGTTTATAGACGTAAAAACTCAAAATGCTTAAAATTCTGCAAGTAAAGTTCAACATGCTTAAAGTGAGGGCCTTGCGTGCAGCTCTGTACTCTTCAACAACAGGTTTCAGCAGCTTTCTGCTGCTCGGCACCGCTGCGGTGAGTCAGAGTCATGCTGTGCATGGTGACTCACTGCTTGTCATTTCTCCACCAAAACATTATTTCCTTTCTTTAAATAGTAGTTTAATGAAAATTAATCAAGCATGCTTACTTTTCCTTAGCTGTTACAGGATGACATGATATTCACACCTGGAGGCTGCAGTCTATGTGAAATACAGCTGATGCTGAAAGGTACCATCTATCTTAACAGGGCTGGCTGGGTAATCTATACCTGAAAATATATGAAGTGTTGGTGCTACTATAAAAGTAACATAGAGCTCAGTTTTAAAAGGAGGGGAAACCCCCCCTCCCCCCCCAATATAAAGTGTTTTATTAACATGTTTGGCCACCATGTGTCAAAGGAACAGCTTCAGTGCTCCTCCCCTATTTTCTGGAACTTTCCTGGTGAGATTTAGCACCCTTCTTCCAAAGGTTCCTCATTTGGTATACTATTGGTGGACGGTGGTGGAGATTGTCGTCCAATTCATCAGTCCAAAGTGTTCAAAATTGGGTGTAGACTGCAAAGACCACACAATGTGATTCATATAATTTTCATGCTCATTGTACTATTTGGTGACACCTCATGCCCTTTGGATGGTGTCACTGGCATCCTAGAAAGGACTACTCCCATCACAATAGAAATATTTCACCATGGAGTAAGGTTGTTTTGATTTGCAGTAGCCCCTCCCTGTAAACCAGAGGTTTTCTTTCATTCCCACTTCAGAAGCCAGAAAAGTTCATGCCCCACAGCTCACTAAAAAAAAAAAAAAAAAAAAAAAAATCTCTAATAATGTGCAAATAATGTGTCTATTGATTCATTCCACTTAGTTATTCTCCTGTTCCCAGGTTCATTCATATCCCAACTGCAGTAATTCCATGCAGCACCAGTTGGGCCAGCCCCAAAGTTTGCAGAGAAACAATCCCCACACCGCCACCACCTCCACACATACACACACCTCCCTGCAATTAATACCACCACATTTTAGCCCCTGTTGCGCGAAGTAGCTGTAGAGTTTGTGTTCTGCAGTTACTCAGAGATCACTCGGTAATCAAAGGCTGTGGGCAGAATTGTGGTGTCTTTTTGGGATTTGCTGTTAATGTTGTTTGTGTTTCTTTTATTTGTCTGTCCAAAAGTGGCAGATGTTGCTGCTCACGCTAACTGCACAGATCAAACCACTGCTGTTGCTGGAAAAAGGAAGGGAAATGGTACACTCAGTGAGCAGACTGTGGACAGTTTTGAACAGAAAAAGCAAAAATAGATCTTTGTTTGAATTGCTCTTGCATTTATAACCATGAATGCAACAGCAGACCATAAAATAATAATAAAAGAGCTAAAACACACATTCATGAGAACTACTGAATTAAACGCCTACAGAAGAACAAGTAACTTGTAACAAGTAAATTTATGATAAAAAAAAATGGCTGCACAGCTCCAACAGCCTGAAGCATTTGGCATGGAGGAGATGGGTGGATGGGTGTAACAGAGATGGAGCAGGTAATAGAGGGAGGAAAGGGTGGAGGGAAGCACCCTGCTGGTTCCCAGTCCATGTGACATAGTGACAGGTGGAATTGTATGTGTGTTTGTGTGTGTGTGTGTGTGTGTGTGTGTGTGTGTGTGCGTGTGTGAATGCAACCAAACAAGAGCAGGCAGGGCCTTGGGGATGGGGGCTTACCTTTTCTGCTCATGTCCTGACAGGTAAGACCCCCCCTTCTGCCAGTAACCCCCCCAGCTCAGCTACTGCCAAACCCCACAGTTTCTCTTATTTCTTCTTAGGGTTCAGTCTGTGTCACTGCAGCCCCCCTTATGTTCTGGTTCATGGGCAGATGTTCTGAAGCATGTAGATGGCAGCTTAAGGATTCCCATCTGCTGTCCTTGACTCTGTGCCAGGGGAGTTGGGAATGGCTGTCTCTGCTATGGGAGGTACAGGGAATTGTTTTCTTGCACAGGATCAGCATGAATTTCATGATATCAAAGTTGGAAGCAAATGGAAGTATTGATACAGTATGATTCAGAAAAAAATCAAAATGCTAATTAGATTGTTTGAGATCTGTGATGTGTTTGTGCTTGACTCCATCGAAATAATAAAACCGGACAGTCAAAGTGAATAACACAGACCATTTTGTTTCAATAAAAAGCCTCTAAACATTGTTGCAGACCAATCACACACAGCCTATGGCCTCCCCAAACAGGACAATGTGCACCACCACGTTACCAAAACTACCCAGAAATGGCTTGAAAAAGAGCCCAAACCAGTCACCCAGCATCCAAACTCCCCAGGCCCATGAGATGCACTGGAACAAACCCCATTCAAGAAGGCACCACCACACATGACCCAAAGCCAACTTCCTGGTGCCAGACACCAAAAAAAGTAGATCCCCAGAGGTGCTGTGTCTGTGCCACAGTGGGTCAGAGCTATTTCAGCAGCACGATGGGGACATATTAGACAGATGGTTTTAATGTTTTGTCTAATCTGTCTTCACACACACACACACACACACACACACACACACACACACACACACACACACACATATATATATATATATATATATATATATATATATATATATATATATATATATATATATATATATATATATATATATATATATATATATATATATATATATATATATATATATATATATATATATATATATATATATGTGTGTGTGTATATATATATATATATATATATATATATATATATATTAAAAAAAAAAAAAAAAAGGAGGGAGAAGGTCTGGAAAAGCTGACCCAACCCTTCAGTTTGGATTAATGTCTCTGGGGTTGAAGTTAGATTAAACTTGATATGGTTTGGTTTTGGATGGTTGAAGAGAGGTTCTTCACTTTCTTTGCTTGAAAATGCCACCCTGGTGGAGCTGCTTTTTATATATATCATCATATAAAACACAGGACTTCTATCATCATACAAAAAAATAGAAAACAAAACAAAAAAAACCCAAGATAACCCTTGATGATGTGAAAATATCTTAAACTCTGAATTGTTTTTAATAGATACAAGACTAACAAGCAAATATCCAAATGGACATATAGACATCACGACAAATAACGTGTACTACCCACTGTTATTTTGTCTGTTGTGTTTCTGTGTGTTCCCCCTGCGGGAGACAGGGAAGTGGTCACTTGGTGCCAGTAAACACAGAGCTTTTGTTTGTGGGAATCGGCCTCAGGTGCAGTTGACCCCTGACCTGTAAGCCTGTAGGTTGAACAAAGGACCATTAAGGAGCGCTAGGCATGTCTCCACTCCAAAATGACTGAGACAGAGAGGTTTGCAGAGAGCGTACAAAGGGTCAAGACTTCCGAAAAACAAGTCAAAGACATTTGGAATTTACTTTGTGAGATTGCTAAACACTTGTACAAAAATAATTTGGAAATTCCTTAAGGAAAAGTTTATCAGTTCACTGGCATTTTTGAGGGACAGCCACCCATCAAAGAAATACTGACAGCTGCCATCAACACTTGTGAATCCAGACCAGGACACTTCATCATGATCTGATCTCTAAAACAAGGTTCCCTTGAAAGTATCTCCTTGTCTTCGTGTCACTGTTCTAACAAAGTAGAGACAGAGGCCCTCTTCTTGAGGCTATAGCTGGTGACAGGCAAGTCCCTCAGATTCAACAGACACTCACAATGCCTTTAGTTTCTTGCAGGCCCCGAGGAAACAAAGGGGTCACTTAGTAATAAAAAAGTTTTGTGTGTAGGGCGGCCTGCCCTTACACCAGAAAATGGCAGGTGAGCAATGGCTGAGACGTCATAGAAAAAAGAAAAATAAGAAATCTAAAGTCAATGCTCCCTGTAGCTTTGTTTTAATGTGCTTATCGCTTCTTGTCAACATTTTCATCTCGCCTGTCGAGGACATACTGTACTGTATGCGCATGGAGCCACAGTCCTCCTCTCATCTTTTCCCTCCTCCATCTTTCTCCTCCATTTTGGCTCAACACTGCCACCCAGTGATCCAAACCAGTGGGCTTCAGTTCCAAGGTCTGTGGTTAGGCAGACAACATGACCTCACTGCCAGGGAAATACAGAGGACAGGACAGATTGGGATTTTCCATTTCACCCAGAAGGGAGTATGCTCAGACCCCTCTCAATCCTCAAATGATGAGCTAACACAGACAAGTGCTTGACATGGCCAGAAAAGTCTGCAGTCGACACCTATGAATGTCTGAAAAACTGATTAATGCTGCAGAGCTGCTTTCTGCATTGAAGCTGCTCTGATTTTCCTTCCTATCTGTATATCAGTCTTAGTTTTTTGTTTTTCTTTCATCGCTAAAACCAAAATCAAGGTGAACATCGGCTACAAAAGTTCTCGCCACCCTACTTTCAGATTCATTCGTAGGCGTAGCGGAAGGTTTGTGTCTCTGTGCCAAAGAAATGCATCAGTGGCGCCAGCTCTAGAAAGTTGACTAGCAAGAAACATATATTTACATCTGTCATGCATACAAACAAGACTATCCAGACAAATATGTCATATCTCAGGGATGACTATGCAAGTGACTGTTTCTACCAATGTAGACAGTCCACTAAATCACAACGGCATTGATTAAAGGTTGTCACTAAAACAAAAATACATAACACATTAAGATTTTACTCTGTGCTGAAAGACAATAATGGAAATCTTCACTTTTGAACAGGCCATCAAAGTAACTTGAGAGACATTAACAAACTGTGCCCAAAGAGCTTTAGATTATCATCTTCTGCTATTATCCTAATAGAGAGCATTTCGATAGCAGGTCCTCTGAGAAGACAAGGCATGCCGTCAAAGTGTAGATGTAATTAGTAATGTGGAAACAGGAGCTGAGGGGGGCCATCATACTTCCTGGAGATCCGAGATAGTGTAGGTAAGGATGGTTAAATAATTTAAAGTACAGCCATAAAGCTGCTGCTCCCCATACCTCCACCCACATGTTCAAACATTCATCCGTTAAAGACCCTGAAAGAATAGTGCGTTACACATTATATTAACACTGACAAAATGTGTGGTTAGAAAACTATTCAGAATCCCATTCATGTGCAAAATCCTATTGTCTGAGTTTATTATCGCCACTGCTCACACATTGTTGTTATTGGTTTCAGGAATATTGCATCCAAAAGCCTAGCAGCCGTTTCCTCCCTGTGAGTGTTATTTTCCCACACCTATGCTAAAGAGCCTTTTCGGACTAGAAAATAAATCACACAAAGTCACAAGTACTTCATACTTCACTAGAAAGAAGAAAAGTTTTTGTTTTTTTTTATTTTAACAATTTTTATTTTTTTTTTTGGTTTATTTTTATTTTACTTCCTCAGTTTCTATATGCAATATAGAACAAATCTACAGGCCCTTGCACACATATGTTTGCATGTTTTGAGATGGACGTTTTAAAAACTAAATCCAGAGCAGTGTCATCCTCCTCCTGCTCGACACCTTGTAGGGATCACAGGTGTTGGTTTTCTTTCCACTGTGCAAGAGGAACCAAGGTCCTGCTCCCATGTGCCTGAGGATTTGTATGTATACAAGAGCACTGGAAACCTGATACTACTTAATAATTCATGACAACTGTGAAACCCCTTCACCTCCATCCATTAGTTCCTCTAAGACCTCTGGCCTAACACTACTTTGTAACTTCTTGAAAACAAGAGCGTGTGTCTCTCCGTGGCAGGTGACTAATATCAGCTTTTACTTGCAACTCCGGTTCTGAATGATCAGCTGTGCTACCGCGCAGTGTACATATTCTGTGTTATTTCCAATTAAACATGCACACAGGGGAGTAGAGCAGCAATATAAATTAAGTGTTGTGCTGTCCAGCTACACTTTGTCTCCATTTCCCTAATTAATGTGTGCTTCTTTTTCTTTCCATGGACACCAGAGATATAAATCCTAGCTGGCACTGACAATGTGCATGTGGTGGTGGTGTGCGCTAATAAATAATGCACACAGCATACCTCAGAGTGTGACTAATCCTAAGCTCTTGACACAAGATGGCCCAGGCTTAACTGTGACACCCATTGGCCCGTGCTGGCCTTGGAAGAGCATCTATATGTGCACCTTGTTACAGAGTGAGCCATGCCATGAGTACTCTGTAAACTTTTAGTTCACCTGAGGTAAATAGTTGATTACATTTATCGGCACATTCGTTTAAATCCAGAGTGCCACCCTGTTCTTCCAGCAACACCCTCACCACACCCTAAACAAACACCTTAAGTATTAAATAACATTCTCACATAAAATCAAGTGACCGAAACTCTTTTTACTTTAGTAAAACAACCTTAAACTGAGCAGCAGTTATTTAAATTATCAGGATAATGAGTACAGTCATGACAGTCAGCAGATCCCTGCTCACGCTGCACCTGCTGGAATGCAGGTTTCCCTTGATAATTGGAGCAATTAGAGATTCCCCCTGCTTCACTATCACTGGTCATGGAGGAACTCTGTTATTATTATTACACAACTCAACCAAGGAAGTCTTACCTCAGGGTCTGTAACTAGTTCATCCTAATTATCATATCAGCTTTCATGTTAGACAAATGTAAATTATTGACAAGAGAATGTAGGCCCATTACAGCATAATGAATGCTAAATGAGCTTGAAAATATGTGAAGCACTTTTCTAATTTTAATTGACAAGATATTTTGACTGACTAGATACGGGGACACATTGCATTAAGTTGGTCCAGACTGAATCAGTGTGAATAACTGATTTTTGTAAACTCTCCACTGTTTGGTTTGTCATATTTTTGAACGGCCTAGATTTTTTATTTCTTTCATGTGAATTTCAGCATTTAATTACTTTCACGTTGCTAAAGAAACTGTGGGAAAAAGTCTGTTCCACTCAAAGAAAGCAATGCTCTCACTGTTGCTCACAAAGGCAAAAAGGGACAACTGAACTAAAAAAGAAAGCAGTCTTTAGGTGTGGCTGTACTAGAAATGTAACTATAGGAGTTACTCTGTTCATCTTGTTCTTTGTGACAGCTGATGGCAATCATTTGCTTTTGTTTGTCAAGCAATGCCAGCTATTTCTTGGAGACCCCACAAATTCTCACACACGATAGGGCCTTCCTCTATCTGCCAAAGAGAGATTAATATTCTTCACACACCTTTTCCTCACTTTTGAGGCCCTCTTGTTGTTGCTTGGCTTTGGGAACGCTTTGGAGAAAAGTCTGGAGGATGACATGGGAGAGAAAAAAAACAAGAGGAATATTGTGAGTGATACAGTTATCGTTTCAACACGACCAAAACCAAAAACAAACATGAGATATGTAACGAAAAGCTCAGGCCCAGGTAGCAGACCAGGGGTACCTTTCAGATCCAGAGTCTCCACCAAAGCTCTTGTTTTACAATACACAGTGATGGAGACAGCAGACACAGTAGGTAAGTGTTTGTGTCGGGCAAGGCTAAGCCCCTTAGACTCCAATAGTCCCTTGACGTCTACTCAGGTTCCTCACGTTCTCAGGGTTGGACTTGTGTTCTGTTCCCGTAGCGCTATCATGACACTGGCCCTCAATGGCCACAAGCACAAACAGTAATTGTGATAAAGTCACACAAACAGGCACAGAAGCGCGCATGTACACAAACACACTCAGTGTAACACCCCTCCCTTCGCAAAAAAAAAAGAGCATCCCAGTGGAATGTAGTGGTGTGTGTGTCTGACGCCACGTTAAGCCACCTCAGTCCTGCTGAGGAGTCTACTTTTGCAAGCCTTGTCGTCTGCGTCTGGCCATCACAATCATGAGAAAATCACTAGGTGCCTGCAGGGCACATCTCCCCAGTTACAGGTATGCCTGTTGACACATGCCAAATCCCCCTCTTTCTCCCAGCTTGGTGGTGAACGCGCTGGAACGCCCTGTCTAAACCGCAGACATCACATAGGCCGCTAAAGCAGGGCAGGACATGTTGGGTCACATGATGGAACCACTGCCTGCGTCGATGCCTTGTAAACATGCATGAGTGTAGACCTGCGTGTTGATCTTTACCTGCACGCCAAACACACACACGCACACACACACATGCACATGAGCATTCTAGCTGATTAACCAGGTAAGGTGCTGCTACCCCGAAGGCTCTCTGGGGCCTACAGCGAGCTACAGCTCTGCCTGATCTAGTTGAGGTGCTGATGGATGGGAGTGCTGGCACATTCCTCTGACAGGTGATGGGACCAACTCCTATTTGATCTGCCACTGAGTGCAGAGAGAAGCGGAAGAGGCAGAGAAAATAAAGCTGGTCTGCATGCAAATCTAATGACAAACCTGTTGGGTGGTAGCTTGTTGCTGTTCGGTAGCTGTCAATGCAAGGTGATATGGCGTGAAATACAACCTTGTTTTCAAAAAAGTTGGGACGCTGTATGAAACATCAAGAAAAACAGCGCAGTGATTTGCAGATCATTTAAAATATTCTGCATACTTTAATATACATAGTGCAAAAAGATGGCAAATCCCAAAGCTGAGAATTTTTTTTTTTTTTGGAAAATGTGATGTCCTTTTGAATTTGACAGTGACAGCTTCAAAAAAAAAAAAAAAAAAAAAAAAAAGAAAAGCTGAACAAGGAGCATGTTTCAGAATCAGAATCTTTATTGTCATTGTACACAGAAGTTGCACAACGAAATTTAAAATGCATTCCTTTCTAGGTGCCTCAGACAATAAATAATAAAATAATAAAAATATGAGTGATAAAAATGATTACTAAAATACAGTGCACAATAGTAAATTAAGACGAATCTAGCCCCAATACACACACCAACGCACGCACACAGTCAGCACTACCACCCCACATCACTGTCCAAACCACACAGAGTTCAGTTCAATGATAGCCCTGGCATAAAAGCTGTTCCTCAGTCTGTTTGTTCTGGCCTTCATTGTCCTGAAACGTCTGCCTGATGGCAGTAGCTGAAACAAGGAGTGTCCAGGGTGTGAGGGGTCCTGGAGGACCTGTGAAATACACAGGTTCCAACAGAACCCGTTGGAACCTGTGTATTTCAGTTAACATTAGTGGGGCCTTCAAATATGTGCACCATTGCTGCCCATGCTGTGCCATGCTGGAATCAAATTCAAAACAAGTATTTATTTTTCAGGTAATGTTGTCAAATGCCGGGTTTCCATTAGTGCCCACTCAGCACGGTCGACTCAACTCAGCACGACTCGTCACAGTCTTGTTTTGTTTCCATTGCAATTGCGCACCACCTCAGTGTGGGTGGAGTCGATATAGCAGCATGGGCAGTAGTCACTTGACGCAATTTGTATGCAGCTCAAAACACAACACAATAATAGGCTACATTCACTCTGCAGCCTGAAGTGACCCAATTCCCATTTTTTTTGCCTTTATGCGACCTGTATCCAATTTTTTCAGTCTGAACAACACAGATCTGATTTTTTCAAATGCGACCCAGGCCACTTGGATATGTTGTCCTAAATCTGATACGTGTCTGATTCAATTCAATTCAATTCAATTCAATTCAATTCAATTTTATTTATATAGCGCCAAATCACAACAAACTGTCGCCTCAAGGCGCTTTGTATTGTGGGTAAAGACCCTACAATAATACAGAGAAAACCCAACAGTCAAAACGACCCCCTATGAGCAAGCACTTGGCGACAGTGGGAAGGAAAAACTCCCTTTTAACAGGAAGAAACCTCCAGCAGAACCAGGCTCAGGGAGGGGCAGTCATCTGCCGCGACCGGTTGGGCTGAGGGTGGAGAGAAAGACATGCTGTGGAAGAGAGCCAGAGATCTTTTCAAATGTGACCTGTGTCTGTATGGCCAGGTCACGTTTATCCGACCTGCACGTCATTGATACTCGACAAGCGTCCCGTTACGCGAACGCGGAAGGAAAACAAACTTACTTCCACAAACACTGAGCACGCTCGCTACGTGTGACGTTATCGTGTCCTCTACTATGCATGCGGAACACTTTTAGGTTAGTCTGCAGTTCACACACAGATCAGTTTAATATCATCATCATGCATAAGTCCCCTGTACAATGGATGAAGGTTATCATTGTTAAGTAATATGTGTATGCTGTGTGCACGTTTCAGATGGCTCTCATGTTGCAAAATTCCGCTGCAAACTGGGTCTGGACATTTTCTTGCTGTCAGGTTTTAAAAATGGCATGATTGATTCTGGTGAAGGAGTCGCTCTCATGACTCAACTAGTGACAACACTCCCTGGCCAATCAGTGGTATGCTGTTCTTTCGCATCACATTTTTGGATCGCCTCAGATCGCTTGGAACCCCGGCTGAGTGAGTACTAAAAAGTTTCTGGTACCAGGTACTAATGGAAACACCTTCAAACCTCACCGAGTAGAGACACGCTGAGTAGGTACTAATGGAAACGCGGCTTAATTCTCTGGATTCTGTGACTCTTTTAATATATTATATAATGTAGATAATGGAATGAGAAACACTTTTTTTAAACTGTTGAACTGTATATTTGCCCATGAAACCCATTCCCATCTTTAGCTTCAAAAGACCCCGCCTCTCTCCAAAACTGCTTTTATACCCAACTCATGCTACTAATAAACTTCGTTAACTGTGAGATGTTTCAGTGCGTTTTTTTTTTTTTTTTTTGCTTTTTGGGGCTATTTTATATTAAAAATTCTATCCATCATCTTCCACTTATCCAATTCAAGGTTACGAGGGAGGGAGAAAGACAACATCAACAACTGCATTGTGAATACATCAGCAAGATGACTGACTGGACATAAACACTTCTGAGTATGAAAATTGATCCAACAATTATATTTCCTCATAGCCAGACGTGTGAGTATGATTACAGTCAGCTCATGCTTCATAAAGTCATTTATCAACACAGCCAGTGGCATCTAACATTTCACCACGGCTGTGACATCACAAAATTCTCCCATTTATTGTCAGTTATCCTTGAAACCGCACTGTGTACAGCACAATGCACCCTAAGTCTAATAACCACAAATGCAAGCATTCTGTACACCTTAATGCACTATTGTCGCCGCTCGCAAACCATAACATCCTTTAATGTGGGTAGAAGTTGCCGGTTTTGTGATTGAAATGCTACCTCTAATGCGAGTATTTGTTTTGCCTCCATAGTGACAAAATCCAGGCGTAGGAGGGAACATGAACAAGCATAGAAACAGGAACAAGGAGATTCAAGTGATCAGTTTGGTATTATTTATATATATAAAAAAAAAACAGGATCAAAGTGCATGCTGTACTGTGTGCGTACCTATCAGCACCAGCTCTACTTGTTTGTTTTCCCCTTGCAGGTATCTGTCATTCTAGCACTAGAGACACAACAAGCTCGTTCACACCCCTGGCGCAGTATTACATTTCAAAGCCAGGCTTGACATATAGGCAGGCAAGAGCAAGTCTGAAGTGAAATAAAGTTCAGTGGTGAGAGGGGAAAAAATGTGATTAAAAAGTGTATATCCTCAAAAAACGTATTTTCTTTGACTGCGAGGTGTTTAATTAATTCTACTCTCTTGTGGCATCAGCCTGTTTGGTGTGTGTAGCTGCCTCTATCCCGTGCTATCCTTGTAAACAAGGCGGTCTTGTATTTGCTGTTGCCTGCCTGGCACGCCATCTTTCTGGATCGACTATACCGAGAAACTTGTAAGAGGAGAGGAGGAGATGAAGTCGGTGAGTTTGTGTGTGCATGTGTGCATGTGTGTGTGTGTGTGTGTGTGTGTGTGTGTGTGTGTGTGAGTGTGTGTGTGCTTTCCTAGTAAATGTGCTCACTCGTACGTGTGTTTGGGGAGTGGGCTGGATTGCGGAGGGAAGGTGGTTCAGCCACCGCCCTGACTGACTTCCAGGCTCCCCGGCAGAACCGCAAAGCCCGCTCACCCCCCACCCCACCCCCCCACCCCCCGCTCACCCCTGCAGAGGCCACTGCCAGATTCAACACAGCATCCACGAAACAAACACAAACTCCCACTGTTCTCCTCTACGTGGCTTGCAGTGGTTGTGCAAGACGTTTGGTAGAAAATCCTTGTTTATATCTCAACCATAAAACAGTAGATCTACAAAGAGAACCTCCAGCCCACGCCAGAACCACTCAAAACATTACTGACCACCTTCTAAACACTGAAATTGAGCCTCATTGCAATGTAAAGGTTTGGGGCTATAGAGGTTTGGCTCAGCCTTGTAAAAATTCTGTTCATCTTTTAAATGCGTAAAAGTATTAAGAGGCATATTTTAAATGATGAAGATTTTTTGAGAGGGTTTGTTTGTTAGAAAATCCAAGTCTTTAGGTGTAAGTCACATTTCTGTATGAGAGCGTGGTATTCAAGTCTGTATACATCAGGTTGTAAGAGTCCCAGGAGGGCTGGTCCCCTCACGTCCCCGCTCCTCCATGTCCCCCTCTATAAACCTCCAGCACGCCTCTCAGTCTAAGCACTGCCACTCTGTAATTGTGGGGAAACCACAGCACACAGCCCCATATATAAATACTCTATTCTCCCAGCCTTGTCAAAATAAAGGTTGTGTGGGGAGAAAGAAAAAGGGCTTTTTTGGTGGCCCTCTCCCCCACTTTGGAGCTATTTTGGAGCAAACTAACTCTTTACCTTTGGGTGAAGCGGCATAGATTGAATATGAAGCATGAAGACAAAACTGAGGAAGTCCCTTCCTTGTGAACGTATTTTTAAGCATAGCTCAGCATCAAAAGAGCTAAAAATAAAATCGCGGCCCTCTCCTAGAGTCGTGGAGCTGAATGAGAAAGCATGCACACACACCGCAGAATACTTGTCATGGTGCCTTTATGACAACACACAGGTGAGCTGACATGACTGGTTTATACAACAAAAAAGAGGTATAAACCCTTTGACACAGTGACAAAGAAAGAAATACAGCGATCTGTGAAGCAGGACCTGAACTGTGTACACACGGCAGTCTGTTGACACGCAGCCAGCTTTGATCTGTGTTTTCAGTGCGCGGAGACTTCCTCATTGTCTTTGCGGCCCACTCACCTGTCTGTGTCTACAGCAGGTCTCGTCTCTTCCAAACACTCTCTCAAAACAAAAACCTCTCCAAGAACCTTTTGTTACCTGTCCAATATAGACTCCAACCAGGTGTCTTAAGACTAAAAACACATTGTTTTTCTGCTATGAAGCTCTACAAGTGGGGCCCAAACTCACAGTCACTGTCTGTCACTGGGATACACCAGCAGCAGGGTTCATATTAAGATCAGAAAATTACACGTTAGACTGGCAATACATTATCTTTTAAATACTGCATGACAGGCCGACTCAATATGAATAACTGTTAACTTTGCCTATGAATAAACATACTTTTGAATAAATATGGAGAGTTCAAAAACAAGTTACTGATAAATGGGTAAACTGGGCATAGATAGATTTAAGTACTTTCCTCGTTTTAGTACAAATTTACATGCTTTCAGTAAAATTATAGGGATTCCTAAAAATGAAGAAGATGTAAAATTAATGCTTAGCACAACTGCAGTTCATAACATATCAAATATCAAGATTGTTTATCTTTTTAGCTGCATTTCTGAAATAGGCAGGATGCTCAGAACAGTAAAAGAAAAAAAAAAGGATAAGCAAATAATTTACACCCTTTACTGTAAGGAATATTGTAAAAATAAAGAAGAATTTTGAATTTGATGCCAGCAGCACATCTCAGAAAATTTGGGATGGTGGCATATTTACCACTGTGTTGCATCACCTCCTCTTTTAAAAGCACTCAATAAGCATTCAAGAACTGATGAGACAAAAAGGTGCCCGTTCTTGCTCGATATGGGAATTCTGCTTCTGAAAAGTTCAGGGTTTCCAGTCTCCTGTTTTTCATTCCATCCATCGAGTTTAGTACCCAACTGAGGACTGTTCTTCTCTTTTTGTTGAAATAAGCAAGGCTTCACCTGAAAAGGATGTTATCTGCATGGCAGCTGTGTTACCCCAAAAACCTATAAATGTATATTCATTGGGTCCATGTCTTAATGTTGCTTTTAGTGATAATTTGCAGATAGCATATTCTTTTTTTTTTTTTAGCATAAAATTAAGGTAAAATATTATCACAAAGGCTGATTTAAATATAAAAATGCATATTAATTACAAAAGATTTAAAAAGTGGGTAAAACATGAGAAATTAGAATATATATGCATACAGTATGTAGATTTTAAATAACCTCTCCTGTAACAATGTAACATTTCACATGAAGACTGCCACTGAAAACAAACATAAACGCATGCTGATGGTAACATTATGTGAAAGAGACTTTCAAATGGTAACAGTGTGTCTTTGTCTGCAGACTGCTTAATAAGAAAAGTCCAAGTATGAGAGGATGCTTGAAGCTAAAAAAAATCAGTGTCATGATATTAATAATCTTATTACACAATATATATTACATACACAATGTGTCTGTGTGCGACCCAAGATCTATTTAGAAAACTGTGATACTACAAAATCACATGTTTTCATGCAGCTTTTCTGACTTTTGTCTTTAGCACACAGATTTTCTTCAGCTGAGAGTGAAACTAAAGTCTGCTTTTGCTTTAAACAAGTTTACGAGATAATAGGCTGCTTGTTCTTGTCAAAAAAGAGCTTCACAAGCTACTCATGTAATGTTGCCAAAGACGTTTGTCTGTGCAGTGACTGTTTGATCAAGCTGTTCTTCTCCCTCTCAGCTCAGATATCACCACAGTTACCCCTTGTTGTCACTGATCTGGCCCTGTTTTTGGCTTTGCTGCGCTATCCATGCAACAAAAGATGTAAAACATGCACACATCTTGTGTACATATGTTTATGAACATGCACACATATTGCATCTTTCACACATTCCC
This sequence comes from Archocentrus centrarchus, assembly GCF_007364275.1. Lineage (NCBI taxonomy): Eukaryota > Metazoa > Chordata > Actinopteri > Cichliformes > Cichlidae > Archocentrus > Archocentrus centrarchus. Next base: position 6,728,127 of record NC_044364.1, read on the forward strand.
TTCCCTTGCTCTCTGTCTTATTCAGATCTACACATACACATACAGGCAGGCAGGCAGCCATGGGAGGAGGGAATGCGAGGAATGCTCCAAACCCCGGGCTGGTGTTCTGACTCGTCCCAGACTTCATGCCGTCACCGCCGGGGTCTGTGGCCAGACCTCCCTGTGCCAGACCCACTGGCTCCAACACCCGCCCAGGCCAGCCGAGCAGCAGCTCGCGACCCATAATTAACCAGCAAGCCGCACTGCAGAGCATATCCCCGCCCCCTCCCCACACTAGTACGCCAAGGGCCCCTTGGAAACTCAGAGGAAGGATATATGGCCACATACTGCAACCTCAAGAAGTGGAGGTATCCATAATGCATATATGTGTGTATTAACATCCTTACACAGCAACAGTCTCAATCATTTGCCTTCGGGTGTCACAAATTCCCTGGTTGTAATTTAGCATCTGCTACTTAACTCATAATTATAGCCAGCAATCTTGGCAAAGATCAAAGTTGCAAAGCTAAATGGTTTTCTGGAGAGTTTACCAACTTGAACCATGAGAAAACAAGAGTATAGTACCTTTTGATACAGAAGAAGTGTGTGTGTATCTTACTGTGTATTAGAGGTAATGCCAGGGTACCTGTAATTCTCCTAGACTGGCATAATTATGGCAGAGACGTCTGGAGGTACACTCGAAGAGTAAGCAGTGATCATCTTCATTCTTGTAAAGGCTGCTCTCTTGTTTAGGCAGGAAAGTCCTTTATTCAGGCTGAGGTTTCTTTAAATCAGGGTTTTATTTAGGAATCTCATGCCAACCAAGTTTGGTATGTATGATCATTTGCAATAAACCGTGACGGAGCTGCTCGATGTGTTTGATTTATCGCTTTATTTTCTTTTGAACCACGAGCCAAACTCAACACTTTTGATTACCTGCTCTAAATCAGATTAATAGACAGTAAAGATATTTGAAAGGCAGCTAGTTAGCTCCATCGAGCGCTAGACATAAAGTCAGAAAACCTCCGTCCGTACCTAATCTTCCCTGTCAGAGGAGTCTCCTTCCCGCCGATGTGGGGTCACGGCTTGTAAATTTAACAGGGCTTCCTCAAGGAATACCTCATCCTTTGAAAAAGAAACAGGAAAATTACACACTAGACAGCCCACTTGGTTTTTCACCCCCTTTCTTGCACTGTAATTTGCTGCTGGAGCGGGTCGGCCTAAAATAACCTTAACCTAATATTCACAACATAAGAAGGCTTTGAGTGATGCTGGAGGTCTCCCCTTGGGTGGCAGTGGACTGTCTTTGTCTTGTGGGCGTTAAGAGATTGTTTACTTGCTTACCTATCTCAGATACATCAAAAGCATGTGGGCAAGGCACTCATTTGAACTCCTGTTTTATTACAAAGAAAAATCAGATGACTTTCCCATTGCTCAATACAACAAGTCATGTTTGCAAGGAGTAGGCGTGATGTGATTTACTGTGAATACAGTAGATCAGATTCTCTGCATCTCGGTGAATGGCTCCAAGGCTCTGTTTCAGCATTATTCCCCGAGTCTCAACCAGAAAACCACTAAACCAAAGTGATGGGCATCAAAAGAGAATGCCCATGATCTCACTTGAACCAAAGTTTCCTACAGGCAGGTTTCTCATTAATCTGAGGCTCCACTCTTCTCCATATCCTCATCGTATTTCCAAGCTCAGCAACCATGACGCCCCAGATGTTTATGCAGGAAAGGTTAGGAAAGGATTGGCTCGGTTGCAGCTCTAGTATTGTCTCTTTAGATATAGTATCCATAAATTTGATAGTGACAGATGATTTGTGATTCATATAATGGCAGCTTGTGGCTCCTATTATGCATGATTATATAATGTGTAGCACGTGCCACATGACTCAATGAAGGTTACTGTTTTGTTTTGTTGCTAATTATCTATTCGCTCCAGGTTATAATTAAGGTGTAAAGTAGACAAGGTGTAAAGTTTCTGATTATAGAATAGTATTGGTTTTTAATGACGCTTTAAATATACATGTGTTTGTATGCTAAGACGCACCACACATGCCAGCACACATAAATGTAAAGCTAGCATTTCCTTATAAAAGTATTCACACACACAGGCACATACAAACTTACCCCGCCACCCTCTTCTATTCCTCAACCTCCAGCACTCACATACACCACAAGCACCACACACACACTGATTCTCATATGGAATATCGTGGGTGGTGCTGGACCGGTAGAGGGCTCTGTAAATAGCTCAGGAGCAACCCCTCCATTTGAGCGACCCAAATTTCCTTTTCTGAGGTCGGCTGCCTGGGCTGGAAGTGCTGTGCAGCAAGCTTCCAGTCGCCACGGGAGACCACAACAGCCACGCTGACAGCACTTCAATGGGACCACGGCATGGCAGGGGTGACCAGATGGCCCTCCGTGTGCATCACATGACGAGGGCGGCCTGAGCCCTCACACACGCACACACACCTTATGCGTGCATATACTCCGTGCTCCAGTGCTTTTAGGCATGCACTCATGCACCTTCAAGTCTAGAAGTACACATGAATTCTAATGTGTTGTTAAGCTTACCAGGAAATATGTGGGACATGCAGATCCATGCACACAAAATATGCAGCTGCATTCTGCCTAAGACACCGTCAAGGAGGGATACAGTGGGTGGGAAGATGGGAGGATGCATGTGGTGCATGTTTGTGTGTTTGGTTTGTATCTGTGAGTGTAGGAGGTGATTAGTTTGCTTTACTTTTTGACTTTAAGTATTTTTGACATTGGTTTGCATTATATATGTGTGTGTTTGTTGGTAGGGCAAATCTCCACAGACGAGATGGAAAAACATTGGAATGGAAGAGGTTCTTTCCACCACCACCGCACATCACTTCAGTTTTACGGTTAGACATTCACACTGCAGGTATGCTGAACGCTGGTAAAGCTGTAACTCAGCTCAATACTGGCACTTAAAATCTTAAGTGGTTTGCAGAAACTAAAGATTGTTTTTTTTTTCTGGTTTTAAATATTACATTTACACTGCTACTTTGATTGCTAAGCTGGTGCTCTGATTTGTTTACCCTCACTGGAGGGAATTCATAGTTTGCATTTACATAACCCTGACAAGCAAAAACACTATTACAGCTTTCTGACCAATGCTGGATAGTCATTTTTCCAGCGATTTCAAACCAGGAATATTTAGATCACTTTTTAAAAGAGGAGCAACATTTAAAGATCTCCTATCCAGATACTGGATCTTCTTCAGCATTTTGATAGCTGAAAACAGCACACTCGCTGCCAGAGCAATGAAGAATCCCTCTTCTGATATTGCCACCAAGATAAAAGCATATAAAAGTGCAGACAGTTGTGTATATTTTTGATCGATGGGCCAATATTGTGAGAGCTAATTAGCTAACCACAAATAGTTATCGAATGTTCATCCATTTTTTAGTTTTTGGTGTCACTGTCAGTGCTCTAGGGTAGTAGTGACAAGGTGGTAATATTACTTACTCCTATAATAATAGGATATGATAATACTTATTTCTTATGTAAGTTTAAATGACTCACCACTGAGATCCTGTATTTCTGTGGAGAAGGAGAGATTTGTGCTAGTATAACAGGGTGTGGAGAGGACTACCTGCATGTAATACAATATGTTACACTTTGCTGTTAATTGTAAATAAACTGATAGGCTTATAAATGTATCTGACGCAACAACTGTTCACTCTTTTGGCTAAATAAATATGGTAAAAATAGATAAATGTGTAGGCTACATCAGTAACCAGCAGGCAGCAAAAGGAAGCCTTGATTTGCCTTCCTGGTAGGTTATCATATAATGAATCAATGTCACGTAAAATTAAACCATAAACACTGCTAACCACAACCAGTTTTGACTGTGCACAGGTTACAGTGGTGTTTGCTGGGGCTGAATGGGAGCTTTGAACTGTTTTCCTCTCTGTTATGAGTGGTACTAAATTGCAATCGCTATGAGAGAGGACTGACACAGGTGTCCTGTTTGTATGGTAAATATCAGTGGTCTTTTTTGCAGCAAGGCAAATAGAGACAATGTTTGTCTTTCTGTAAAAAAAAAAAAATTCATCACAGAATACTCATTTACTGTCTAGAGTGCACCCCACCTCTTGCCCTATGGTAGCCCCCCTGCAACCCTAAAAAGGATAAGCGGAAGAAAATGGATGGACAGATGGATGGATGGACGGATGGATGCTAGCTCAGTTTCCACACAATGCGCAGACTGTAACTGATCTAGGGGTAGTGAAAGCTATGCCAGCAGCAGCACACTAGTCTTTTGTGAGTTTCACGTCAAAGACTAGAGTTTTATCTGCTATGCTGCTGGCCTTTCAGCTTGACAAACTCAATCCTTTGGTAACAGGACACACCCATCAAACAGCCAAACACAATAGATTTCAATCTCTCAGAGTCAATCAGAGTCAAGTCAGAGACATTAGCCAACTGAAGCCACAAGATGGCAGTCATTCAAAAGATGGATACAAACAAGCAAGAATCTTTATGATACAATGATATTTTGCTATGAGAGAGATCATTTTGGTAGGTTTTAATTGATGTCTATATATAGATTTCGCTGGGCAAGCACTGCTTGCCTTGTTTGCCCACAAGTAAAAACATGCAGTATCTTTATTTTTAAGTTAGTTCACTGGCATTTAACAACTGAGACCCTTGATTAGCGAAGCTACATCAGCAGTTGTTCCCAATCACACTTGGCTGTTTATTGTATACATGTACTATTTTTCCAACAGTGCAAAATCTTAAAAAAAAAAAAAAAGATCTATATGGAGTGCAGAGACATAATTTTCTAATAGATGACATTTCCAGGTAATTTAAAATCATTACTATGGCGAGGTGATACTAAACAGTTAGAAGTACCATTCTTTGGGGTTATTAGACCGTATCATGCACAGTATCTCTGCCAGAAAACACACAGCACTTACTTGCAACACAAATGAACTATGAGAAAAAGTAAAACCTAAGAGCTTGGGCAGCAAAAGCAGCAAAAATAACAATGACTACCCCATGTCTGTCCTTCAAAGCCCTTTTGTTTGTAGTGGAGAAACTGAATGTTGCCATTCACCTCGGCCATTTTTACCCGAGACAATATTTTATAAGCCCTTCAGAGAGAACCTTTTTGCTTCCTTTTCCTGTGGTTTGGCCTGGGCTGAGCTGTCGGTAGAGGGGAACAGCCAAACCCAAATGTAGATGCTCAACTTGGCAGGCTCTCCATGGAGTGTCCTGACCAGACAAAAGCAGAGAGAGAAATACAGCCATTTATTTATATTCACTGTGGTTTTGCGTGTTGCGTCCTAGACTTCCAGACCCCGGGTGGATATTCCGTCTGAAGACGAAGACAGATGGATGGCTTTCCATTGACATACTTAAAGGAACCTTCGGGATTAATGTCAGATCCATATGTGTTAATCGAGTGTGAGTATTTGATGTGTGGTCCACCCTCATCCACCAATGCCATCTTTTACTCTCTTTTTTTTTTTCTAAACAGAACGCTGTAGGTCTATCTTTTAGAAGAGGCTATGGCTGACGACTCACTATCTTCTTGTTGTATGATGGTTCTATAATGACAGCATCGCACAAAGTATGAAATTTGAGAATTGTCAGAATCACAGGCTCTTTTTCTATGAGGGATGACTTCATCACTGTCAGCCAATATGGAAGCAATTTAGAGGAGCTCCCCTGAATTGCCTGTGTTCATATTTGTCAAACTCTGGTACATCTGGGCCCACTTCCACTTCAGTTACATGCATGCTTTACTATTGTGGGGACTGTGTGTATGGATTGGGGGATATAACAAAAACTGAAAATTCTTCCAACAGAAACTTTACTCGAGCCTCTCTGACTCACACCTAGGTACTGTGTCTATGTGGGAGAGCCCATAAATGAGTCAACCATGGCTATTTCTATATAGGCTCAGAAGCTGGAAGGGGGATAGGGTATATATGTTCACACACAGACAAACACACACACACACATACACACACACAGTGGCTGCGGCTAGCTAGACCTCTCTGGTCAGGAGTCGATGCCAAGAGCAAGCCGAACAGTGGAACACTGGGAGTCTTGTGACTGATTTTGGAGCCTCTGGCTCTCTCTCGACCTTGCTTCAAAATACACTGCGGCTTCGAGGAACAGCACTCTCAGCAGTAGGGAGGCCAGGCATGGAAAATTTAGACGCAACAAGAAAGACGGAGAGAAAAAAGAGGCCGGCAAAATTTATGTGCTCATTCACATTTGTGGCCACGGGCATTTTCTTAATGCTTTTAACACACTTACTGTAAAGGGACGAGCTCACAGAGGAAATTTCAAATCTGAAAGCGAAAGAATAAAAGTGCACTGTAACAGCAGGCTGGTTTGTGACTTTATCCAAACAATCGTGGGATTCTGTATATGTTGCAATGTGATGACAAGTTTCATAACCAGGCATTTTAAAATGTCATGTTGTATCAATTTTGACATATTTTTAAATGTTTTCTTCTAAAACCAACCAGTTACGCCAGAGAAAAAAATCAACTAATCAAGCTATAAAAATAAAATAGCATGACTTTTCTTTCTGAAAAGATTTACATAGCTGCCTCTTTGTTAACGTGTTTGTATTACTGACTTGTTACTGTCTAAGCCTGCTGATCCAGCAATTGTGAGTGTGACACAGCCCGGCTGCTCTGACATCTCACCTGACACCAGAGGCATAATAACACCTTGTCTTGCTAATAGTGTGTGTTATTGCTGCTGTACCCTGTAATCTCTTCCCTTTCTGACGCTCGTAATGACTTGAAATATCAAACTGGCCTGCAGTGATACAATCCATACAAATACATGTAAACACAAATAGCATGTCATACAGTGTTATAAACACACACACACACACACACACACACACACACACACACACACACACACACACACACACACCACACACACACACACACACACACACACACACACACACACACGCACACACACACACACACACGTGAGAGTTTTAGCAGAAAGTGAGCTCACCTGAGCCAGAAAAGGCCACATATTTTGGTCAACAAGTGACACCTCTTTTGTTTTTTATCCTCAGGCTATAGGAGTATTATTGTTGCAATATTATTCCCAATAGCTGTCTGTGTCACTATTTCTGTCTGTACACAAGCATGTACTTAGATCTGTAAGATCCAATAAAGGTTTAATGTGCATAGAAGCCTTTAAACTTCAAAAGAATAAATTCAAATTTCCATCTCAGATACAATAAGTCTCAGTTGGCTTGCTCATTACACCTTTAAGATATGCAGTCTAAAAATGCAGGCTAAACATTTTTGAGATAATATATTGACAGTTTCTGTTAACAAGTGAATTTCACATTTGTACACTAATTTACAAATCTCATAAATTTGCAAATCTGAATATGCATTTGCAGATTCCTGCCTTCACAAATCTGAGCACATGTCAGACTGTATATAAAAGATGGACATAGCCACCAGGGCACTGCCCATTGTTTTCAGTACATTTTGAAGCCATTTTGTTTCTTTGGAGACCACAGAATAAGTCACCATGTTTAGATCAGGTTACATTAGCAAACTTGATTAGCAAGCTGCATCCATAAACCTGCTAGCTAGTGTTAAATAACAGACTAATAAAATACTAGAAATTCACTCACCAAAACAGTTATCACAGCTGCACTTTAGAAAACAAAACTGTTATTTATTTATTTATTTATCATCGGGCAGTAAACATGTTTATTTCATTGCCTGCTGATTTGGGGTATTTTAACGACTCAATATGGGATTTGGAGGCCTCAAGTGGCAGCTGGGGGAAATGCAGTTTGCCACTTTATACAAATACACAGGCTGAGATACTGTTTATCTAATATGAAAGCTTTTTTTTTTTAAGGCCACATCTACACTTGTTTATTGCCTTTTTTATTATCTCCAACCAGACGAGCATTTCTGAAATAATGCCCATTCATACTAACATGCCTACAAATGCATATGAAAATTACCTATGTCGCTCATGCGAGTGCCAGCATTAACACAAAGAAGAGGTTTGGGGGCTTGTATGAATTGCCTTGGAGGAAGAGCAGCCATGTCAAAACGGAAGACCAGTGAGCGACAATGAGGTGAAACAGTGAGACACGATGGGGTCATGGCTGCAGAAAATAGTGTGGGAGTCACCACAAGCAAAGCAAATGCTGCACAATTTTAGAGCTGAAGTAATTACCAGCACAAGTAAGCCTAGTGATGATGATGCTTAATTTTTGTGAATGATAAGTGCCAAACATGAAGGCAGTGTAGCTATCTGCATTATTGGTTATCAAAATGTCCTAGTGTTGGCTAGGCCTAAACATACTAAAAGTTATGGTGTCTCTTTGATCTCAGCATAGACACTTTAAAAGTCTCTGTCTGTCTGTGTTTTCATGTATGCTTTACATGTTCAAGTTTTCTGTCAATGCTTTGAAAGAGCACAGGTGAGAAGGCAGCCACATAAGAGCAAGCTGGTATAGGTATTAAAAGCACATATCAAAGTCAGTGGAAACTCTTTTTTTTTTTTTTTTAATGCCACAGCGAAGGCTTCTGTTTTCCTTTCATCATTTTATTAGCTTGATTTGGAGAGTCACTGTGTGCGTCTTCTGTTTTCTCTGTGGAACAAACAAAGGCAAGACTACCCCTTTCATTCAACAGAGCATAGCTGACAGGATGTTTGATCATTTCTGTGTGGCCCCATCCTGTCTACCTCAGTGCTAATCCCGTTGCTCCAATACACATATTAGTACACAAACCCCACATTCCTCCAGTGGGAATATAAACAGTTAAATACCTGAAAGCCCAGATCACATTTACTGCGATTTTATTAGGATTTTGTTTTATTAGTCTTTCTCTGTAGGAATTTTACAGTTTTTTTTAATGGCATTGGCTTTGCATTTAATATTACACATCAAAATATAGTGCTTGACATATACGGTATGGTAGCTATGCATGCATGGAAAAAATACTCCTGCTTTCTTTTTATAAAAAGATGAGTAATACCAAAATCAAGCATGTTTTGTCTACTAGTCACTCACAGTTTACACCTCAACACACCTCAACACACCTCAGCACACTTCAACACCAAGTGAGTTATGATGCACAGGCACGCCTGTGGGTGAGGAAGACAGAAAAGGCGAAAGAAGAGGGATGAAAAGAAAAAATGCAGTTTACGAACAGAAACTTGGCCCTGAGAAGAGGCAGAGAAGAGGTGCAGAGGGAGGTGGAATAGGGAAGAGGAAAAGGGGGTGGTGAAGCAGGGAAGACACTGAGGAGTGAGTGAAGAGCTAAACGGGGGTAGGAGAGGATGAAGGGAGGAAGGAGGAGGGGTTGCTTCCTGTCGCCATTCCTGCCTGCCCACATAGAAAGCCCAAGAAAGAGAGAGAGAAAGAGAATAACTGGGCGGACTGCAGGCCACATGACATTCTCTCTGGGTCCCTTGCTTTTCCTCCGCGCCGAGTGATGTGCTCCTTCCCTTCCCGTTCCCTCCCCCTCTCCCTCCCTTCCTCTGCCCTTCAAAGCTTCGACATGTCATCTCCCACCACAAAAACAGAGGTGGGAAGACTCGCTGGCGCTACCGCTGCCTCAGGGTGTCTGGCACTAAAGCTGACTGCAAATACAGCAGGGAGAGGAGGAGGAGGAGTAGGAGGAGTGAAGAGACAGAGAGACAGAAGGAGGGAGGGAAGGAGGAAGAAGGAGATGGAGACAGAAAACAAGAGTTAGACAGAGATTGAAGCAGCAAGCAGGACAGTGTGCATTAAGCTGGACTCATAAAGCCGTGGGCATCAATGTGTGTGTGTGTGTGTGTGTGTGTGTGTGTGTGTGTGTGTGTGTGTGTGTGTGTGTGTGTGTGTGTGTGGAGATGAGCTGTTATTAAGGTGGAGAGACTGACATGAGTCCTGCCTGTTTTATTATTTTTTTAAAGTGACACTGTGACAGCGGCACCAGCTGCCTCTTCTGTCTCACACACAGAGTGAAGTTTAATAAGAAGGATTTAGGGACACATCTCAAACTATTGTGGGGGGGCTGTCAGACACAGAGCTGGGACATTTTTCTAGCTGTGTGGTCTGTCCCACAATCAGAACCGCAAAAGACACAATGATACCCTTAAAGGTTAACAAATGGGATGAATTGCACTAAGGCTAATATAAAATGCATGGCAGGCTTATAATTGAATGTATCTTCTCTAATTCACATGTAATTTTCTCCGGGAAACTGTAATATTTTCTGTGACTCTAAATACATACTATGAGCAGCTGTTCCTTGTGAATAAACGATTCCAGGCCAACTTGCCGCTCGGATACCACGAAATTTGCAGATTGATTTAAGGAGCAATTATGCACTTGGCTTTTGAACCTCTGAGGCTTTGGGAATGAATTGGTGATTGGCTCCCTGACAAAGTAAGCAGATTTGACCAAAAGAGGCTTTGCCATAGGCTGAGAGTGTCAAAGAAGCCACAAGAGCCCAGCAAACAAGAACATCACTAACGGGGTTTATTATGGGCCTCTGGAGACCGGTGGGCACTGACCGACCAACAGATGAATCCTGTAGAGAGGCTGGGAAAAGACAACAAATAATCACACTGAGACAGAGGAATCCAACATATAAAAGACACTTAACCGTAGAGGACGAAAATATAAGGGAAATGTCTGACACTTTGAGAAATTGCTGGATGTTAGACAAGAAGTCTTATGGCGTCTCTGACGCCTTCATGCTGAAAATGAAGCTACATTCTGCATTCAGTTCTTGTCAGAGTAGCGTAATTTCCAGTTTACCCCACTGGTAAACTACTGGGGTTCTAACCAAAGCTACATCAAGAACATCCCCCTTCATTTGTACAAGTAAAACAAGAAAAACATCGATTTTAGATGTTCTGATGGGTAGATTTTGTTGTCTCTGGCTCAAGCAGCAACCTCTGAGGCTCAAAAATCAAGCCAACACATGCCAACCCAAACACCAAAAACTGCAGTTTCTTGAGTGGCTGCTTGGGGCTGATTCCAAAAGAAAGTCAGTCCTCATAGAGTCTCGTGTTAAAATTTTACAGCATTAAAAAGTTAAAATGTTTACAACCCAGTGTGCTTGTTGTTTCTATGGATAGGTTAGCCCTTCATAAGAACTATTCAAAAGTTATTTTCTTTCAGAAGTCAGAACATTTTTTAGAGCTGCTGAGATTTTCTTTCTAGCATGAATTAGCAGGTGTCTGTACACCTGGGTGGCAGCTTGCTACTGAAGTGCGTTTGTGTTAGGTCACAGGAGCTACGTCCCTCTGAACAGAGCCAGGTTAACTGTTTCCCTTATGCTTAGCTCTCAGTTATAGTTGATGTTAAGCCTGCCAGGCTGGTTTGGGGGCGGGGGGGTGATGATTTTGATTTAAAAAGAACAAACAAAACACTCCTGCATCTTACACTCTATTCACACTGTGAATGACAGAGTTTAAATCATTGCTACCTATTGTCACCAAGCAGCTCTAGTGCTCATCCGCTCTCTTCATGAACATGCAAGTGTATGTTTGGTTGAGGGTTCAACATTTCATTGCCCTCCCAAGTTTGATTTCTTTTTTTTTTTTTGTCTGTCCTGTAGTGATAAGCACTGGGTATCAGTTTGTAGCTTCATATTACAATGACAATGCAGCCAGGAACTTCTTCACCAGTAATGTGAACACAGCATTAGAGAGCCTGCCTTCCAGAAAGCTTGGGAGGATAACTTCCTTTAAGTCAGCCAGCTGCTAGCTGCACTTTCAGAGTAAGCATACAGATAAGAGCGTGAGAATAATCTCTTCACAAGGCGCAATTCAAAAAATGTTGGCTTATTCCTTAAGGGAAAAGATGTGTAGTCAAATCTAGTGAACAGGGTATGAAAAACCTTCTTGGATGGAAGCCAAATGAATTGACCTACATATCTGAAGACCTGCAGAGGATACTAATTACAGAATTACCTAGTTGTGATGTTGTGATGGCAAAACTTGCTAAGGTAGCCTGCAGAATAGTTAGTTATGGAACTAGTCTAAACCGGTAACACAACAGTTGCATTCAAGCTATGCAAAGGAAAAACGTTTCCAGAAAAATGCAAGGACTGTAGCAACACTGATGGAAATGTTGATATTTTTATGAACATTTCACGAGGTAACACTGAAGCGCCGACCCTCTCAGTGATTTTGAGGAACTCCAAAGTCAACAATCAGCTGCTTCCAGCACATGCCTCTCGGGGAGAATATGTTGCTGTCTGTCTCTGACACAATATCTCCACCTGACATCACTTCCAAAAAACCATGACCACTGCGATAAGATATACACACGACCTGCTGATGTATGAGGCGATGGAATGCCTTTATCATCTATCAGAGGACACGGCTCTTTATAATCTGTTTACACTGGAGTCTGCTTACGCTGTATGTTACCTGAAATGCTGCCATCAAGCATGGCCAAGCACCTGTATTGTTTTTTTTTTTTTCCTTTTTTCAAGAGGCAGTTGAGATGGTGCTGCTGTAGCTGTTTGTTGGTGTGGTAAAAATCAAACACATTTCATGCTTCTTTTGGTTCAATTCCATGACACCAGATTGTCTCACAGTGCTGAAGAACCACCACGATCAGCCTGAAGCCCCCAGTCTGAACATGCAAAGGCAGACAGTGGTATTTCATTCTCAGAGAGCCTTGAAGAGCCAAATTTATGCCTCTCTAGAGAAACCACAATAAAGTGCCACAGGGCACCAAACGGGAAAAACAACTTAAGGAACAAGAGAGTCAAGAGGCATTCAGACTAACTGCAACAGTGAAAATCTTTTACATTATTTATAGTTACATGTATACTGCTTTGTAATGCCTAACATATGAGTGGACTCAGCTCTCTCAAGGTGATGCTGACAAAACTTGATCTCTCTTAGACCACAGAGATATTTTTATATGTACTTATGTGTTTACTTACTGAGAAACCGAGCCAAATACATAAAATAATTAGCAGAATCACATAATTTCCTAGCCATGCCAGCTCTGAGTCTGAAAGTGTTAAAATGTGTTTCGCATTTATCGACATTGCGGTCTGAGCAGATGCAATCACACAAAGTCACAAGTATTTATTTATGCAAAACGGGTACTTTTGCAGCAGTAAAAGTTTCATCTTTTAATGGATGTGGTTTAATGCCACTTCACAGTGTACAACAACGCACAAGCAGATGTCTTTGTAGTGGTAAAATATTGTTTTCATTAAAAAAAAAAAAAAGAATAAGAAAATAAATAAGAAAAAAGAACCTCAAAAATTAAAGGCAAATCATAACATGTGTGATGATGCCCCTGACCAAAACACTTTTGCCACATTCTTTCATTTTTGAGTATGTCATATAAATAGGCAAAAACAAGTCAATGGTCTCTCCAGGGAAGTAGTGGCGGTCAGGGAACAGCAACGCAAACCGGGGCTTTGAATTTATGTGTTAGACAACAGTGACACCTGCTGGATGAGATGCTCACTGTACATGTACCATCCATTCAGTTTAGAGCTACAAGGTTTTAACATTAGTCATAAAAAAAAATTATATTTTAATTTACAGCACTGTGCAAAAATAAGAAAAAGGTGCAACAATTTTTGAAACGTGCAAACAGGCAGCATATAAGGAAAAGCAGAGTTTGTACAATTCTAATGAGCTGCTTCAATAATGTTGAGGTCCGGGCTCTGGGAAGGCCAATCCATGACTAATAGTGCGTCCGTTGTGTGTTTTTACATCCATGCTTCTACAGTATTGGCAGGATGTTTGGGATCATTGTCATGCTGAAAAAATTGAGATTTCCAGATGGTATTGCATGTTGGATCAAAATCTTATCTGCATACATAATTCCATCAATTTTGACAAGATCTCCACCACCACTGGCTGAAATACAGCCCCAAACCATGACAGAGCCTCCACCATGTTTTACAGATGGCTGTAGACACTCAGTGTTGCACCTCCTCTGCACATATTGACCATGATTTGAACCAAAAAGTTCAAATTTGGATTCATCACTCCATCAGACTTGTTGACACTGATTTTCAGTCCAGGTCTTGTGTAATTTGTCAGACCTCAGCTTTTCCTCCCTGTTTCCCTTCCTTAAGAATTCTTAAGAATGGCTTCTTGACAGCCACCCTTCCATTGAGGCCACTTCTGACAAGGCTTCAGTGAACAGTAGATGGATCAACTGAAGGGTCAGATGCATCCTGCGTCAGGTCTTTTTTTTCCTGTTTCTTAAGGACATGATTTTCAGATATTGTTCATCTGCTGTAGATAGTTTTCAGGCCTGGTTCAATGCTTGAGTTAGGTGCCTTTTTTTATACTTGAATGATTCATAGGTCAGTGTCAAATGGCTTAGCAAACAAACAAACATTTCTCTGAAAATGGTTGGGTGCAAGGATTTGACTGAACATGAATCAAAAAGTAACCAATGGCTAAAGGAAAAACTTTGAAAGACCTTCAGAAAGCCTGGAGAACTACTGCTCCAGACCACTTTTTAAAATGACCAGAAAGTCTGGCTGCTTGGAAGGAAAATATAAAGAAATAAGGGGTGGGTTGTCACATTTCTTTATTCATTCACTGGCCTAAGCAGCTTCAATAAATCCCACTTAGTTCCATGAATGGACCAAGTTGTTAGTATTAAGAGATATGAAAATAGCAACACTAACAACCCTAAAACCACCCTCTCAGGCCAGGGAATGATAGTATCAGTCCTACTGACTAAATCTACCACAGTGAGACATCTTACAATACAACGTCTGTCAACAGGATATTAGGACTCCCAGCTCTTAACTGGTGCTGTTAGGTTGTGCCACCTTGTGCCATGTATTGTCATTCATATATGCGCCTGCATCCTTTTAAAGTCACTTTAAAGCCTGTCAAAATCAGAAGAGTACCATCCCTGTTAAAAGGAGAACATGGTGACATTTTTAACACCATATGAAAGCAGTTATGTAATGGGCTCAACAACAGAAAAGAGTATGGTTTGTGTTAGTTCAGACCGCTGAGAAATCATCTAGAGACAGCATGTTGGTTTCCGTCATGCATAATTTCCCGTCCAGATGCTGATCAGTGTAATACAGTGGATGCGTTTCAGTGATAAAATTAAAAAAAAATTGTTGATTGTCGAACAATGTTTAGTCACATCAAGTCATTGAGATGAAGTGGCTCAAGGGGATTTTCCGGGAAACACTGAATGCACAGTTAAAGGCCTGTGTAAACATGACATCAGTAGCTCTAGAAAGCTCCCACCAGAGCCACAGAAGACATTAAAAACGGTCTTCAGAGGCTGGGTGATACTAACAAGACTGTGTAAAAATGAGTCGAATGCCCTTTTTTAAACATGATGATAAGATGGTGAAATGGATCACAGGTGAAGTTCAGACTCAGCACCCTGCAGTGAATCACTGTCAGCGCAGTGCAGATCCTGAAAAGGCCTCTACCCTGCGTCACATGGAAATGCAGCGTTCTGTCATTAGGGGAGCTCTTTGTGACTCAACCATTTCATATGCAAATGCTGTGCCTCTGATTTCTTTTGATTCGCCACTCCACATTAGCTGTGGCTTAGACTATGTGCACACGAGGGCTGTTCAGGTGTAATTGCCTTTCAGGGATAATTGTCCCGGGCTTGTCTTCCTACAGAAGCACCTGTGTGCGGATCAAAGCATTTGATGTGTGTCAGCTTTGTTTCAAGTGGGTGTCCTTACAGCACACAGATTGTCAAGTAATTGCCCCTCCAGAAATATCTATAGCCAGAGTGTTGGAAAAAAAGAGCTCAGCTTTCATTAAAACAGAGCATTTAAATGGCTAAGTAAGTAAAGATCATGAAAAGGTTTAATAACAGTGTAATTATCTCAGGAGATGGAAAATAAATCACCCTACTGACATGTCGCTTAATGGAAAAGTTAGAAAATATTGACATTGTTAACATTTTCTCTCCATCTGAGGTCACAAATGTCATGTACCACAATTCACACATTCTTCATTGCACTTGAATTTCATCTGTCTGTTTCAGCACTTCATCCATCACCTTGTTGTGAGTGACTTCTGACCATCAGGTGCGTCGCACAACCTTCCAGTCTGTTAAATCTTAATAAGTCAGCTCACATTTATTTCAGTCTATTTGACCGTGGAGGTCACAGCTGCGTTCTGCTGCTTAATAAGCTCAGAACTAAACATTCGCCAAGTCAACTGGCGACCCAATAAAAGCTTCGAGGTAGACGGGTATATTTACAAAGCATCGCTCAAAGACCCGACACGCCGGCGCGCCCTGCCCTCTTCCTCTGCAATATCAAAGAAGCATGTGCACATCACAAGGTCACAAATGAGGAAGAGGAGAATATTTTTAGACCAACGACGATCCAGACATCTAATAAAAATGGAAATGAAAGGTGATCTTCTCAAATGTAAATATTTGATATTGAAGAGGTGTTTTATTTTTTCTCAGAATTGAACCCTGCCTGTAAATCTTTAGATGAAATCTTATAGGTTCAATTGTGACAAATGAAGAATAACTCATTTAATCTTTGATTTAAACTCATTTAATGATTATAAAGTATGAGGGAAATCATTTAAAAGCTTGAACCTTTAGAAATACTGCAATATGACAATTTAGGAACTTGTAATAAATCCAATAACGGCGAGTGCATAATCCTGTTGAGAGGGGAGGGGTTTAGAGGTATAAAGGCACCCTGGATACAGTTGGGACAGACAAAATAATACTGAAGCACATCCTGCCAGCATCGTCTGTAATGTATTATTAGCTTTGTCTGGAAAAATATCTTTGATTAAAGAGACGTAGAAGCAGAAATTTTCCTCCTTGAACACAGAAATGGATAAATGGAAGATTCAGCTGGTTGTTGTGACTTTTTGTGCTTTGGTGCAAACCTATCAGAGATTCTCTTGTAGTGCAGAAGAGCAGAGAGGACTCCTGAAAGAGTGGAAGGTGAGAAGCACTTTTTTTTTTCTTTTTTATTAAATGATGGCTTGATTGGTGGATAAACCTTAAATATCAAGGCACTGAGCTGAGACACTGCAGGTGAAGAGGATTCAAGTTTTACTAATAGATTTTACCCTAAAACTTATTGATCTTACTGATTCCTGACATCAGGATGTTCTTGTTTAAAAGGGCAAATATAGCCTCATATCTAAAAAAACATGCCAGTGCCATAATTTGCCAGAAGCTCAGATAAAGGATGAATCATAAAACACTGTTGAAAGCCATGTTTTCAGAAATAATATGGTCATGGACATTTTAGATTTCACGTTTATATTTTACAGAGGGTTTATGTTTGATTATGCAAATTCATTTCTACTTAGTTTTCATTAGTCTGAAAGAAGACTTACATGGAAAGAAAACAGCCCAAAACGTTCATTGAGCAGTGCATTATAAAATGTTTTTGCCTGTAGTGTAAAAAGTGCATTCTCAATAAAATATCAGTCAAATCAGTGTTTTTTACTTGCAGGATGATTCACTGCAGACGAGTCTGACGAGCCCAGTGGCCAGTCTGATAAAAAGATCTAAAGCTCATCGCTTCTACGGACTCATGGGGAAACGCTCAGGTAGCCGTGAAACTTACCGCTGCTTAGGAACATTTTTATGTTACATAATAAACATCAAAAATCCTGTTTTATGACAATAGATGACTTTATTTCTTCACAGATGCAAAGAAACCATTTCAAGTAAAAAGACGTGAGTAGCCTGACCTTATTGTGGCTGAACTCTTACCATACTGAAGCTGTCTTGGAAAACCAGTCGTGCCTATAATTCAGAACCAATTTTTTAATCATCCCATATTTCTTTCAGGAAATAAAGGAGAGACGTTTGTGGGTCTGATGGGGCGAAGCATTTCCAGCGGTGGTAAGCATAAAAACATCAAGAGACCACGTGTAAATCGCAGATATTTCAAAATATCAAGGCAGCTTTATTGATATTAAAAATATCAAAGTGCTAATACACATTTAACAGCTATGATTCAAAGTACAAGCCAAAGACCGTCCCACTCAAAATGTTTCCTGTTTATTACAGAATCTCTACCCAAAGGAAATCGTTCTGCAAAAACCACTGCGATCCGTGTTTCAGAGAAACCATACAAGCAAGGTATGATTGTATCAGTATAAAAACCTGAGGTTGTTTCATTTCTATGTGCATCCTTATAGTGGTGTCATTTTATTTAATATCCTCAGCAAATTAAAAATCTCTTTTCCTCCCTATTATTTGGCAGGTTCAGCAGAGGAATGGATCAGAATCTTGTATTAATGGAATTAGGGAAAAAAAAAAAAAAGACATGATGACAATCTATACAACTTTATACCAACCAAAGACGATGTTACCGTAAATCATACTAAAAGTACACCCTGCTCATAGTTTCAATTCATGCTAACAGTTACTGTATTAATTCCAAAAAACAACTACCATTGTCAAAAAGCACATTTCTCGTAGTAAATGAAGATAACCTGTAAATGCTGCCAAATGAATCTATTTTAATCTAAGATTAATGTTATCCATCACACCGGACCGTTCGTCGTGTAACATTCAGTACACAAAGGCAGTTTGAAAACAAATCCTCTACAGTCGTGTTTCACAATGTTGCTGACAAAAATCCTTCGACTTGGAACGTACGCTGGTTAGCCTATAAATGAGAGTAAAATATAAAAAGTAAAAAAAGTTTCACATCGAGGACGAGAAGAAACAGACGGTAAAAAGACGAAAGGAAAAAAAAAAAAAAAAAACACTGATCTTTACTGACAGTTCATAGGTCTAGGCTACTTGTGGCTGGTGAGGCTGGAGGCGAGTGTTTTCAGTAGCCTGAGGTTCTTAGTGCTTATGTCCCTTTGGGAGGGGTCCATTTGAGCGAGCTTGGGTCGATAGTTTTGTTGCTATTGCCTCGTTTGATCTCCTTCGCTTTCCACTCATCAATAAGGTCCTGGGACAAGAACGAGAAGATGGAAAGTGGGATGTGGAATAACATGAGTTTGTGCGGCATTATTTATTAACTGCACGCTCTTTTAGAAGTATATTTCAAGAGTATACAAAAAAAATAACAACAAAAAAACCCGGACAGTGAGGAGCCAGCTTACCTGACGCTTCAATACCAAGTGCTTTCCCTTCCAATACTTCAGCATCTGAAGAGACTGCAGAGTGCTCACAATGTCCACCGGATTGACAGCAGTTTCCTGACTGATCTCTGCGCAGCAAATTAATATTAAAACAGTAAATATTTCTTTTGTGTGTTTGTCTAGTTTATTAAATACATCAATCTTCCTGAGTTGGTCTAAGTCTTTTCCATCCTCACGCTTTAAAGCAGACTAATTATGCTCTCCCTTTTATCTGTGAAAGATTTCATCTGAAAAATACTGGATGATCATTCAGTTTTAAATAACAAGGTCAGTGAATGTACAAGTAATCTCTATGAGCCAAAGGCTCAGGCTTCAGACTGCTTTAAACATTTTTTTTCTCCTCTTGGCTCTGTATGTCAGTTAGAGGGGATTTCCTTAACAGGGTCACCTGAGGCGCGCAGCTCTGACTGTGAGCACGGCACTCCTGACCACCTCAAATCTACTATTTCCACGGACAGCCAATGGGAAGAAACATGACTTAAAGGGAGGGTGACCTAAGAGGAAGAAAGCTAAACTGGCCTGTTTTAGAAAGAAAATGATCTCTGGCCAGAATAAGCTAAACTAAGATTAGTTTAAACTGTCAATTGTAAAAAACTACTGCAGAACAGTCCAAGAACAAAAGTACAGAGTAAAGAGCAAACCAAGCAGCCAAATTATAGGGTCTGTGCTTTCACTTACCTTTGATGGAGATCTCCTTGCCTTGAAAGTTGTACATGTATCTAAGTAATACTTCCTTCCAGTAACTCCTGTAACTGATGAGGCCCAGATCAGAGAGAGGTCTCTCTGGTGAGCCCACCTTCTCCTCAACTTTTGACAGCAGGTAACCTAAACAGGACAGTCAAAATACAGGCTTTTAAAAAGAAGAATGACAGATCTGTATTTCATTATGGTCTGCAAAAAAACTAAAACACCATTTAAGTATTAAATTGAGAGAAGAAAGAGTAGATATATACATACTGAAGTCAATGAGCATCTTTCCAAAGCCCTGTCTCATGTACTGTGGCATTGTCAGGATACAGGATACATTGTAGTTAAGGAAGGAATTCTTCTCCTTGAAGTAATAAAAAGGAAAAACACTTTTTAGATGCTTCTGTTTATGAAAGTAAATTCAACCCTTACAAGGATAAAAAGGGTTCTCTTGTTCTTTACCTTGGAAAAATAGCCCACTAAATGGCAGCCGGTGTTGTCAGCTTCAGTCATGACGTAGAAGAGAAAAGGCTCCACGTCATAGTAAAGTGTTTTGTGGTCCAGGAAAAGCTTGGCAAGTAAACACAAGTTTTGGCAGTAGATCTGGGGATGATATGGCAATCGATTACTTTAAAAAAAAACAAAAAAGTGGCTTATTTATTTGAGTCAAAAACAAGAAATGTCAAGTGTCCATACTCCTGCCAACTAGGACTCCTACCTTGTTCTTTTTGCCATCGACTTCAAACACAGATATAGACCCCTTTCTGTACACCTCATCTCCTGGAGGATGCTTCCACACACATTTGGCCTGAAAGACGCATATTACATGTCAGTGTTATTTCCAAAAAACTCAGAATGTAAAGATTTGTCAGTGTGGCCTTGAGATTATAGTCTGTCTCACCATGTGTCGCCTGAGGATGGTCTGGCTCTTCATGTATTTGAGGCAAAATTCGCAGACATACAGACGACCCAGACGTGCATACTCTTCAGGATAGGGTGAGTGGTACCAGGTGTCCAGCTCATAGCGACCAAACAAGATGGTCTTTATCATGTTACTGCCCTCTGTGATCTGACCCTGGATACGCAGCTTCTCCTGCAGGGGATGAAGACAGGATGTGACGAGGTTATAAAGCAAAAAATTGGAATGCTATCACACTTCCACTTTAAAAAAAAAATTTAACAACTGTTTCTAGCATTTTAAAACTATATGAAAGGAAAATGAGTGCAGCATCTATCTGTGGTGTACTTTCCCCCTTTAACTGAAGAATCCAAGGAACTGGTGCCTTTCATTCCCCCTGTTACATTACTTTTTATTTAAATTAAAAAAAAAAGTGTGACACTGATGTTGATATGAAAGTCCTCATTACCAGATCTTCAGATGCTCGGGCCTGTGCTTTCCTGAACAACTCCAGGTCATATTCACTGGTGATGTTCTCCAGCAGAGGCTCTCTGGTGTTGCCATGCGTCTGCCGATGCTCCTGAAGGCCACGAGGAAAGGCAAACAAGAGATGAAGAAACATAGCAGCTATGTGGTGGAATAAGCTTTAGAACAGAGTGCTGGTGATGTACCACATGCTTTTCTTTCTGCTCCTTCTGCAGGCCAGAGTTTCGCCCCTTCCTCATCTCAGCCACTTGTTCTTTGTATCTAATCTGTTTTGATGTTGGTGTCTTTAAAAAAAAAAAAAGGATAAATAACAGATTCACTTTCCCAGCATGAGAAATTACCAACAGTTAAATTAATAAACAGACAATTATCCATATTAATGACCTCATTAAACAACGCTGTAAACAGCTTTACGTAACATTCGATGCAATGCCCATCATTTCTAAAGCAGACTACCTGGTGACGAGTTGTGTGGCGTGAGTTGCTGTCTTCCTGCGTCTTTACCTCCTCTTCTTGTTTCTCACGGCTGATGGCTTTTACCTGGCAACAGAAAATAAAGCATGGATTACAGACTCTGCTCTGTCTCACACTCTCTCTCAGATACAGGGTTTAGATGCAGCTCAAGCTGCCAAATATTTATACCAGCCATTTCAGCCTGCAACATTAGTGACATTAGCGCTGCAACATTAGTTCTGGGCACGTGTCTGCTTAAGTGATGAAGTGTATTACTTATGGCTGTTTTAGAGATAGTAACAGACATTTTCTACTTGTGCTACAGCTGAAAATGTTTGTTATTACGATTAAAGCACGTGCCAAAAACATTCATGAACAGTTGCTGTCAAATGTATCAGGTTTGAGGGTTAAGTACTGTATACATAACAATACATAATATTAGTTACTGATAATGTAAAATATTGTGGACAGCCAGCTTAGGTGTATCATCAGAAATTTAACTAAAAGAAAGAAATATCACAGGTGTTTTAAGACTCACCTTGCACTCATCGGCAGAAAGATTGTGGTAAAGAGGACAGCCTGATACAGCAAAATGGCGTTCATGCTTTCCTGTGAGATGACCTGAGAATTGAGAGAAAAATAAGCAAACTATATTAAATATTATACATACTATAAAATCTGCTGATAAGTTATAATGCATGTGTTTAAGCAATCAGTGATCCTTTTGATGCCTATACAAAAATATATTTTACCAAGGGAATTACACCCCGGGGTTGGACATTTCATGTTGAAATTATAAGTTTCATGGCAACGGCGCCGTTTGGGTCGGTGGGAGAGATCTTTATCCGAGTCTCTGTTGGTTTGGTCCTTGGTCTGGCTCTCATCATGAGAAGCGTTGGGACTGGAGATGTCCAACTCCGATTCAGAGGAAGGCGCATTCCCCGTGGGTGTCAGCGGTGGAGATTCATCATGATCCGCCGCTCGCTTCAAGTCCTGAGTATCTGAGTGAAAAAAAAAAAGCACCATTGTCATTTTATAGCCGATTTAAAGAACACTGTAGAAGCTTTAAATTACAGGCTGTGTATCCAACCCTGGGAGCTTTGGCTAAGGCGAGTAGAGGCTCTGGTGAGGCGCTGTCTCTTGGGCACATTCCCTTCACTTTCTGAGCTATTGGTCTGTTCTCTTTCAGCAGAGGAGTCAGAGTCTTCAGTTCCATCTGAACCACTCCCAGCCATGTGTCTCTGTCACGGGAACAAACCAAAATGAAAGACAAACAATACAAAATACTGTAATCATGGCGCCAAAAAACCCCAAAAAACCTAATATGGATAGCCCTGATGATGACCACAAGCCAAAATGCATCAGTCAAATTAATAAGTTGTTCTAGAGTTTTAACCATTTAACTTCATGTGACAGAAACCTCTGCTGCACTTCTTCTGTAAATCAGACACAACTGCAGCATTCGAACTACAACCATACATTTAATTCATAAGTCCAGAAAGTCAAAAGCATATTTGAAGTAACACTGTAAATGCGCTGTTTGTGGGGTTAATTTCTTTAATCAAGCTAACTCGTGCTTTCTGAAAAGCTACAATCAGCTGATAGCTCGCCATTAGCTTTTTTTGTTTTTAAATTAAAAGGTTAAACAGCTCTTACCAGTTACGTCTTTCTACTACTGAATTAATATATTCCGCCACCGCTAGTACTGAAAATTGGTCAAATACTGTCACAGGTGTAGTAACCAGACTGCTTAGCACATCAACCTGTTATTGTTGTTAGCTTAGTATTGATGGTTAGCTGTGCTCCTGTTTTGTTGGTTTTTTTTCCCATGCAGCCGATGTGGCACAACGCTGCACTAACACACAGAGATTTCAGCTGCACTATTAAATTTGCAGTCGTAGGACAAAGCTGACATACATAGCGCCGTTACATTTCATTTTAGACGTGAGGTAAAAGTTCTAGCTTCTTCTTGGCTGATTTTTGCTGTCCACTGTGGTTAAACGTGCTCGAGCATTAGAGGAAAATGTTGACGAAAGGTAAATGTGACGATGCAGTTAAAAATCAGTATGTTTGACAGACTGATCTACTAACAATAACGCCTTGTTTTAGCGCGTTAAATTGTCACATTATTGAATGGAATATGGTGGAACCTTCTGGTTAATCGTTAGCGCTAACTCGGCTAACGTTACCCTCTTGTGCGACCTACATGTACTCTTACCTGTCTTCTTCGAGGCATGTTCCTCTTGATGGCTACTACTTCACGTTGTAACCCCGAGTAAACGTTAAGTAAAATAAACTGTTAATTGGTTTTATTTTTAAAATTGTATTAGTTTATATGTACACAGCGTTACTAGGTCCCTGGCGCCGCATTCCTCGCTCAGACAGAGCGAAGAAATCAATTTCCGGTCGTCTCCGGGCCAGCAGGGGGCGACTTCCGGCTATAATTATATATATATAGTGGTTATCTGACTAAAAGTCTATCACTAAATTTACTTAAAACCCAAAGTGTGTTTTCTCCCTTTCCTCCAGTGTATTGCTTTCTTTTTTATCTTTTTTGTTTAAAAAATAAGATAGTCACGCAGGTCTCTCTATATATATTCTTTAAACTTTTTCTGTGTAAAAGGCATTTCATTTCAGTATTTTTACCGTCAGTTTATTGATTGTTGGATTGATTGTGTTTTAGGCACGTTGTCACCAGCAGCCTGTCTCAAAAACACATCATTTTCCCTATGTCTTTTGTTAAAGCTATGAAAAATGCCAAAGATAACACAGTTTGACAGGCATAAAATAGAATTTTTGCAACAATGAGGTAATTTCCAAAGAGATATTAGGCACAAACTTGCTGTATCTCAGCATGATGTGCAGTGTGTCCTTAAAATATGTGAGGAAACTGGACAAAAGAAGAAGTATCAAGTATCATGTTTGGTTATATTCAGCTTTAACATATTGTTATACTGTATTTTATTAAGATGTTAACTTACTTGTGTGCGTGTGTGGACAGCTGGGACTGGGCCTATTTCTTGCTGAGCCTTGGCACCTGTGGGACACGGTTGTGGAGGGGCAGGAGTTACCCCTCCCTACCGCTTCACGCTGCTCCCCACTGATCGTCACTGCCACCCCTGCGGTATTTATTGAGATATTCTACTTCATTTTAAACTATTTTGTTTACAGTTGATGTTTTAGCTGCTCTAACACAGGAATTTTATAACTGTTTGGGTAAATAAAGTATAGCTTATCTTTATCATATCTATTTATCACATCTTTCTACGTAGGTAAGTGATTCATGAATTCATCAAAATGAATCTTACAATTATCAGCGTATCCAGATTTTGTCCAAACTGATCAAAGTTTCAGTGCTTTCCCTCACAAAATGTTTTGCCAACATGTGCCTGAGTGCAAAAAAAAATGGGTTACAAAATGGGTTTCAACATTTGTAGGTGTCCCACTGTTTTGTTTCTCTATTTTGATTCTCCCTGCCCCCCACCCCCACCCTCTTAAGCACCCAATTAGGGGAGGGTGAAGTACTGGAGAACCCAGAAAATGCATCTGTTTTCTTGAATGTTCCACTGTCAGACTATAAAGGGCAGGGAAGGGGCTGTGGCAGGCAAGTCTCCCAGCAGCTGATACCAACCCTTCTATATATAGCTTCCAGGGCCTGAACATTGCATTAGAGCACACAGCTAAGCCAAAGGGACACGTGGAATAATAAAGCAACTTCTCATTTAGTTTTTTTTTTTTTTAAAGAACAACAATGAACAAACCCAAAATTGTCAGACCAGAGGAGAGGTAAGTGCTGCCAGACTCTTTAAGCAGTAGTGTTTTTTTTTCCTATTTTTTTGTTGATTGTGAAGAGGTTTCACATCGAACTCATCAGCAGCTTATTTGTGTTTTAACAGCAAGCCAGCACATGCACTGTGGTTTGACAGAAAGAAATATGTCACCGTCAACTTCATGGTTCAGAGACCTAAAGATGTCCAAGTTGATATTCAGCCAGACAAAATGATTTTGTGGTGAGTTTTTAGGGGAATTCTGTTATTAAATTCCCTGCCTTGATGTCTGTGCTTGTCACGTGTCAGTGTAGAAAATATCTGTAAAGGTTTCTCTGACTGCACTGTTACGTCTCTACGACAGCTGCAAAAATGAAACAGATGACGTGTACTACAATGAGCTGCACTTCTACGACAAAGTCCAGATCTATGTAAGCATCCACATTTATGAACATATGAGACAGTTTATATGCTTTATTCTTCAATGTCCAGATGGTTGGGGGTGTTAAATGCTTCTTAATCTTGTCATCACTTTAAAGGACTCCAGAGAAAGAGTCTATGACCGCACCATCAATGTCTTGCTAAGGAAGCTGAAACCTGATTGCGCCTGGCCCCGTCTTCAGAAAGATCCAGCTAAAGTAAGCGTGTGTGTGTGTGTGTGTGTGTGTGTGTGTGTATGTGTGTGTGTGTGTGTGTGTGTGTGTGTGTGTGTGTGTTTAAACTGATCAGTAACAAGGTATTCTCAATCATAAAGTATTTGCTCAGGTTAATTAGAACTGCTTGTCACACGTTCACATTGTTTTTATGAGACTGAAGGTAGCTTGTAATTTATTCTAGAAATAAATGTAATTGTTCCCAATAATAAATGTTCTCACTATACACTAAACAATCAAGCGATTAAAAAAAAAAAAAAGTCTTGGCACACTTTAGCCTTAAATAAGCACCTTGATTTTCCAACATGATATTTGTAAAGATAAGAGATAAGAGTGCCTGAGAGCAGTAAAATTAACCCACCAACAAATGTGTGGAGTAGGATGCTGCTGTATTCCTGCTGAAGTTTACTTTTTGTAAACAATACCTCAAATCATGTTTTCTCTTCATTCCACAGCCTAGTTGGATTTCTGTGGACTTTGATAACTGGAGGGACTGGGAGCATGAAGAAGATGACGGAAAGGAGGAATATGACCAATACGTGGATGTGAGTGAATTCAGTGCTCTCAGTAATAAGATCACCTAAATCCCCAAATTGCTTCCAATCCCATGTACTATGCATGGCTTTCCTTCTACAGATGATCCGAGAGATGGCTACCAGTAACAAAGGAGAAGCTCCAGATATGGGGGATCTTAGTGATGTAAGTGCAGTGAGGAGCATACAATCTAATATTAGGAATTACTTGTGCAATAGTCTATATTTAAATATTCTAAAAGAAATGCAGACTGAAAACACATAACTTAAATTGATCATTTAAATGTGGAGACTGACCATTGATCCATTTTTCTCTCCACAGTCTGACTGATACGTTATCATCTGTGGTGGAGGCTGCTATAAATGTACAGCTCAGGATCTCGAGGACAACACTTTGTTTGCTGCAGCTTGTAATATATGCTAAAAATGAATGTGCTACTGTACAAAATGCTGTTTTTACATTTAAGATATTTTGTATGAGATTATTTACCGCTGTCACTGTACACTGGTGTGTTGGTGTTAATAAAAGTAAGTTTTAGCAGGCAAAAACTGGTGTTATGTCGCTTGTAATAACGCTGGATAAATGAACTGGGGTTAGAGGATGTGGTTGTTTCCGTATCTCCAGAAGATGGCAGTAAGGTAGCATCAAGACCAAAAGTTACCAATTTTTATAATACAATTTTAAAAATTTGTTTGAGTATGTTTGAGACTTGTGTCATACACTATCCTTTAGGTTATGCAATATATCATCTTATACTAACTCATTACAAAAAAAAAAGCAGCAGGATAAAGGTATGCTCCTATGAATAACTACACACTATCATTTATAATTAATATTCACTAATAATGACATTAGTTAAACATCCAGTATTGATTTTCAGCCTGGCACAGATTTCTCCAGATACTTTGAATCTTTTGATGATATTATGCTCTGTAGATAATGAGATATTCAAAGTCTCCACAATTTTACCTTCAGGAACATTATTCTGAAATGTTTCCACAGTTTGTAGAGGCAGATTGGTGAACCTCTGCCCATCTTCACTCCTGAGAAACTCTGCCTCTTTGAGATGCTTTTTCATAACCACTCCTGTTACTGACCTGTTAACAGTTAACATAATTAGTTGCAAAATGTTCCTCAAACTGCTTCTTTTCAGTAACACTTACTTTTCCATTCTTTTGTTGCCCCTCCCAACTTTTTCTGAGACATGTTGCTGCCATCAAATTCAAAATGAGCTAATATTTTTCATAAATCGTATATTTTCTTGGTTTAAATATTCCACATTTTCTCTGTTTTATTGTGAATAAAATATGGGTTTATGAGATTTGCAAATCATTGCGTTCTGTTTTTATTTACATTTTATAGTGTCCCAATTTTTTCGGAATTCAGTTTATATATATAAGGATTTATAGAGCCTATCCTGAAATTTTCCCTGTTTATCCTATTAAAAAAACTGTACTTACAAGAATTCGACAGTTTTTTATTTAAAAAAAAAAGATGCAAAAAAATAATTGTGGGATTTCTTTCACGTTTAATAAAAAAATGTCGAAGTCCTTAAGTTTGGACTATGTTGGTACCCGTTGACGTAAGCTGACAGCTGTGAGTTTCATTTATCTGTGCTCGTGCTACCGGCCGGCGCAGTTTTTCCTCAAAAACAGCACAGAATGGCTTTTCAGTGTCAAAGAGACTGCTATATGAAAGAGGTACGAAGCTGTTTAATGGCGTGCAACAGACCTCCCTTTGCTTAAGGAGCAATTCGGTGCAGAACTGATTAGCAGAACTGCTGCTAAGTGATGCACCAGCTAGCTACCTCTAGCGAGAGCAAAGGCTGCACACGTTTCATAATTCCATATATATATTATTTTCCGCACGCTTCACATCAGCTCATATTAATTTTCTCCTTCAGCGGGGTGAATTCAATCTTTTTTTACTAGTTATAACGTTTTTTTTCATGTACAAAGCCAAACCTTTAGAAAGTTTTGCATAAGACTGAAATCCCACACCCACGTTAACAGCTGCGTGCCGGTTAGCAGGTCGTAGCAGAGTCCTTTTAGAAGCCTATAATGTTTCTGGTTGTAACTTTTATATAACACGATTTAATTCCACTGGTCTCCTTCCAGTTTGTTACCTCTGTGGTTTCCTGCTGCCCTGCGGAACTAAAACAAGAAGTAAATGGAAAGAAAGAAACTACCAAAGGCTTCCATGTCAAGCTCCAAGATACCATCTTATTTCCCGAGGGAGGTGGCCAGGTAAGGTTTTCTTTTTTCTTCTTGAAGTTCTGACACCGTTACTTAAATTTGTGCATCAAACATGCCCTCTCAGAGATTACTGCAAATGTTTATGTTAATGTTGTACTATATGTTTTTTTGCAAAATTTGCATGTTTTACGCTGTCCTCCTGCAGCCAGATGACCATGGATTCATTGGAGATGTTCCAGTTTTAAGGGTGACAAGACAGGGACCAGACGCCCTGCATTTTGTGGCCTCCCCTCTGGAGGTGGGCCAGGAGGTTCACGTAAAGGTAGACTGGGAGAGGAGATTTGATCACATGCAGCAACACTCGGGTAATAACTGCTACACACATGGGAAAGGATACCATCATACATTTATATCACCTATTTCTTCTAAGCCATGATTGCTTTCTTCTTGACCCTTAGGTCAGCATTTGATCACAGCTTTGGCAGACACAATGTTTGGATATAAGACCACATCATGGTACTTCACCACTGCGCACGTTCCTTTCCCTGTAGCCACTAAGCCTTTATAGGCTTACTTCTTTTCTGGGTTTTTATCAGGGAACTGGGTCGTCAAAGAAGCACCATTGAGCTGGACACACCCTGCGTGAAACCTGGCCAGCTTCAGGAACTGGAAGAAACTGTAAATGAGAAGATCATGGCTCGCATTCCTGTCATGGTTCAGCTTCTCTCTATAGATGACCCTGCTGTGGAGAAGGTACCGATGTCACACTTACTGTTTCTAAAACAGACCTCTTGCTGTGTCTTTAGCGTATTACACAATATGTGTTTCTACAAACCAGGTGAGAAGTCGAGGGCTGCCAGAGGACCACGCAGGGCCCATTCGGATCATTGATATAGAGGGCATCGATGCCAACATGTGCTGTGGAACCCATGTGTCTAACCTCAGTCACTTACAGGTATTACTTGAGCATATTCACTGTTATAAGCATGGTTGGTGACATTAATAGTTTTGGTCTAATTAATTTCTGTTTGAATTTTAGGTAATAAAGCTACTGGGAACTGAGAAGGGAAAGAAAAACAAAACCAACCTGATTTTCCTGGCAGGAAACAGGGTACTTAAATACGCAGAGAAAAGCTACAACACAGAGCGTTCGCTGGTGTCACTTCTAAAGTGAGTTAGGAATCTGAATAGTCAAATGAACTTAAAATCATTCAGAAACCTGAAATGAAAAAGTCTTTTGGTTGTTTTTCAACAGGACGGGACCAGATGAGCACGTCGAGGCAGTCGACAAGTTGCAGAAGTCTGTTAAGCTGCTGCAGAAAGTAAGAGGAATTCTTCATTTCTTTCTAGATGAGTGTTTGACAACTTTGCAGGAAATAAAATGGTATAATAATCAATTAGTAATGTTATAATTCTTCATTGTTTTAAATATACTTTGGCATAAGATATTTGTTGTTCATTCACTCATCCACTACAAAACTGTCTTTGGCAGACTAACCTGAGCCTGCTTCGAGATATGGCGGTCCTCATCGCTCAGAGCTTTAAGAATGATCCTCACAAAGGCAGCTTCTTCACCTTGCACAAGTAAGAAGTTCCACTTAGAAATAACATTATATATTATACCGATGTTCCATCTATCCATCCGTTCTCTTCCGTTTATCCGGAGCCGGAGTCACGGGGGCAGCAGCCTAAGCAAAGAAGCCCAGGTTTCCCTCTCTCTAGCCACCTCCACCAGCTCATCCGGAGGGACCCCAAGGCGTTCCCAGGCCAGCCGAGAGATGTAATCTCTCCAGTGTGTCCTGGATCTGCCCCGGGGCCTCCTCCCGGTGGGACATGCCCGAAACACCTCACTCAAGAGGCGCCCAGGAGGCATCCTAGTCAGATGCCCGAGTCACCTCAACTGGCTCCTCTTGATGTTAACTATTTAAAAAAAGACCCCTCAGTAATGACTCATTCTTTACAGCCTGGTCCCATTTTAGCATCAGTGTGAGTATTTCAATAACAAAATGTGTTCTTGTTCTTCCTACAGAAAAGAGGGTGACAATGAGTTTATGAATATCATTGCCAATGAAATAAACACTGAGGTAAGATCATAACATGACTGCTTTACATCTAGTCATTAGCTGTTCAGTATTTTTTACAGTGTTCTGGTTCTAGGAAACGCTGGTTTTCCTGACTGTTGGAGAAGAAAAGGGACCTGGTTTGTTTCTCCTGGCTGGACCCAGTGAACTAGTGACTGAGCTGGGACCACAGTAAGAGCGGAACATCATGTTTATTTAGTTTTTTAGTTAAAATCTAAATGTAGGTAATGTATCTCTCTGTTTGCTTCCTAGGATGTTAGAGTTGCTTCAGGGAAAGGGAGCAGGGAAGAATGGGCGATTCCAAGGCAAAGCCAACAGCCTGGCACGGAGAGGAGACGTGGAGGCTTTACTGAAGCAGCGCTGCAAGAATCCCAGCTCACAGGAAGAATGAATTTTCAGGAGAAAGAATTTTTTTTTTTATATATATATTTCCAAAAAGGGAACATTAAGGTTAGCTTACCTGGCTGCCTTAAATATCCATAATCTGCAGTAACCTCTAAATGGTGTATTAGATTACAAATAGAAAATGTATATAAGTTGACATCTGTCCCAACATGTGCTGTACATATTTGAATATTAAATGTAAAGTACTGGCTTTATTAATTCAAAATCAGAATCTGTGAAATCAGTCTTTGTTGTTCTAAGTGACGGAATGATGAAGCACTCAGTTGAAAGGCAACTCAATCTGTTATTCAGACACGCAGTAAAAATGCTTAGACCCTTTTAGATCCCTGCTGCCACAGTGTTTATTTAACTTAAAATATCTGTGAAATGCAGTATACAAAAGACATCTTTTTGTGGCATTTGGCTTGATTATATTGGGAAATGAGACAGATGGAAACCTCAACCTTGCGATTCTGTCTAATGGAACAGTCAAGTAATAACACTGTGGAAACCTTAAACTATTAATTGTGACCTCGTTTATATACAATGTCCACAAATATGGAAACATCTTAATTAAATGCAATATTCAGTTCAACACATGTAACCCAGAAATATCACCCAAAATGGGCAAAATTAACACCTTTTCCATACAGCGTCTTCAACAAAACTGTCGCAATCTGTGGTATTGGATTATTTTACTGTTGCCTAATGACATGTCTGTCACAGTTCAGTGGTGTAGACGTTCTATTCATATGTTGAAATATGTGCAATTATGCAAGCTCCTCTTCCCGTTAGTTAAAAAAGACCTAAAGGCAGTTAAAAAAAAAAAAGTTTAAGAAAGCCCAACAAAGTTGAGATGATCTGGCAGTATCTGTGCCCACTTTGTGTGATCTGGTGCATTTTTGAAATGTCCTTTATGCTTTTCTTCTGATGTTCCTCCATGTTAATTTAAGGGCTTTACAATCTTCATCGAGATGTAGTTCTGTAAAAGGCGAGACAGAACAATCAACCATACAGCTTCACAGTTTTCCTACAAATAGAAAACCTGATGTGAACGAGCATTTCAGGATATGACATAACTTCGTTTTTCGGTGGGTTTGTCTGCCCTTACCGGTAACGAGTACAGCAGGATGGCGATGAAGAGGACCACTATGATGAGGATAATGAGTCCAATAAAAACCCACTTGAACCTTCTCCACACGATGAACTTCATGGTCTTACATGGGTTGGTGAACCAGAAGAAGGATGTTTCTGGGCGGCTGTTAGTTGTCAGAAAATGGATTTGTTAGTCAGAGCCTGTGTTTTACTAAAATACATCTTTCCAAATCCATCCCAGCAGGTTCTTACTTTGGAGGCTGCAGTTTAGGGTTCATGTTGGGTTCATCCCGCCCTTTTCCTGCAGGGCACTCATCTGCATTTGCTTCACTTATAATCTCAAGTGTCATCTCCACCTTGCCCTAAAAATCCAATGCAAACAACACAATACAACGAGGACTTGTGACGCCTTCGGAATATTCAAGCTGAGGGCAATTTATGTGACAATCTTCTGCAAGTACCCAGCTATATATTTAGGAGTAATCAATATAAAATAAAGAAGTAGTCTAATGTAGTTGATCTTTTCTCCTCATGGCACTTTTATATTAATCTTATATTTTGACCTCACTGCATTTCCAAACATCTTGTGATTCCAACTTATCAAATAAAAACTGAACTTTGGGCTATCGTTTGGATAAATCAGACACGTTCTATTCATACTTACGCCCAGGACCTTCTTCCCATCTTTTTCAATGGCGCAAGGCCACCAGCCTCTAACTGACTGCTGAGCAAACAGAGACTTGATGTGCTCTGTCTTGTGTGGTGCTCCCATTGTTACGTTATCCATCATCTCCAGAGAGCATTTCTCTGGGGTCTTCGCAGGAGCAGCCAGGTCATGCAAATCCAGCTCCAAAGAGCCTGGGATCACAGCACATTATACTCAGGTTTTGTAAAGCTTGTGTTATGGATACTCTGGCTGGACCTGAAAATTTCTTACCCAGATAATCATCCAGTGAGAATTTGTCATTATCCCAAATTTGAACAATCAGCTTGGGAGGAATCCTGAACTCCGTTTTGTCAAGACTCCAAAAGTGTTCCTGTTAAAACCAAATTCAAAATCGCTTTAACTTGATTTCAACAGTACTCATGTTATTTGTTAAAGCAGTATTAAAGTAATCTTTATTCTACAGTATAATAAACCAACAGGCAACAAGCCTCACCTTCTTGGATATGAGGCAGAGTTGCTCCGTCGGCAGGTACTCAAAGCCAAAGACAAATCGCCAGTTAAAGTTGCCATCTCCATCCAGAGACCTGTAGTGGACATCAGTCTTCTGCTTGTCCTCCTCCATGCCTGGCATCCAGCTGGCACAGGAACAACAGGTATGAATAATCATTGACCTCTGACCACAGTAACCCTCTAACGCACACGCCTGCTCAAAAATGAAATTAAACCAGTGCCGCTAACTCCCAAAGAAATATTTTTGAAAAAGTAAAGACAAAAGGTTTGGATAAATAAGCGCACTAGAGCAGAATTAGCACACCCTTTCACATAAATGTCACTCATGTGCTCTCCAGTGATGCTGGTCTCATCCAGAGTCACATCTGTGGTGTTCCAGACGACAGCACGCAGGAAATACCTGAGAATTTGAACACAGTCACTGTTAGCTCTCAGTGACGTCTCATGTTACCAGCGATGAAGTAACGAAGAGAAACACAGCGCTTACTTCTTTGGCTTGCGTGGTGTGATGTCAAAGGGAGGTCCGGGGAGGCCGATGCTTTTGGGAAAAATATCCACCCACATCTGAAGCTTTCCCTAAACCAACACAATATACATGTTTTACAAAATAACTGAGCCTGAGTCATCGTGCCCAGAAACAAGCACAGTATGAGATATCTAACCTGAGAGAGGTTGGGTTGGAAGGTGCTGTAAAGCGTCCTAGTTTCCACATGTTCAGGGACAAGACCCTGTGTCCTGAGCACGTGCAGACAGAGTCGCTCATAAGGTGGACCCAAGTGTTGATGAAGATCCTTGTCGTTCTCTTGATTTTAAAGCGAAAAACAGGAAAAGCATTTGATCACCGCATTGATATTAAAGCAGTCCAATGTTACATGGGTAAAATAATTTAGTCTTTTATAACATTTAAGCATTAAGAGATTCAAATTCACTGATTTATCTTGTGAAGTGCTGTAAGTCTGTGCCAAACATTGAGGGCTTGTAGAGGGATTGTAATTTTTGCTAACTAGTACCAGACAGCCAAATCAAAAGCATGTTATACTTTATTTGTACTCATTTATCCTATGATAATCCTAACCCCTTACCAAATTGAGCCAGTGTATATTCTTTTCCATTGAACATGAGAGAGTTGCCGTTATCTTCAGTCCTGGGTTTGGAAAGTCCTTTTAGACGAGCCAGGTTCTCAAGGATCTGAGATGGCTTCAGCTGGTCCCTCCACTGGTTGATGCCAGAACTAGATGACAGGA
This sequence comes from Archocentrus centrarchus, assembly GCF_007364275.1. Lineage (NCBI taxonomy): Eukaryota > Metazoa > Chordata > Actinopteri > Cichliformes > Cichlidae > Archocentrus > Archocentrus centrarchus. The sequence goes on from NC_044364.1 coordinate 6,762,894, forward strand.
GAGTTGGAATTAGCTCTGAATGCATATTTACAATGCTCTCCAAAATGGTTGGAACAAAGACACGATTTTTGTAGTTTTGCAACCACCACGGTGTAAATCAAACAATCAGCATGTGACTAAAGTGCAGACTTTCAGCTTTTTATACATTTTTATACACAGTCCTCCATTTTCAGAGGATTAAAAGTAATGGGACAAACTACCATAAATTTAAGACTCTTTTTGATAGTTTCAATGAAAAACCTTTGTGGCCAATGCATACCACCAAACGTGTTTCCTCCCTTGAGTTGCTCCAGGAGGCTTTTGTGAATCTCTGTGCATTCAGTTTTGTGTTTAATCACTGAAAAGCAGTTCAGCTCTGTCGTGCTGAGATCAGGTGTCTGACTTGGCCATTGAAAAATATCACATTTCTTGACCTTAACTGCTTTTGCAGTTTGCTTTGGGTCGTTATCTGTTTGCATTGTAAAGTGCTGTCTGATCACTTTTGCAGAATCTGAGCAGAGAGTATAGCTCTGTACACCCGCACCCCACCCCACCCATTTGCTTCCTTACATGCAGTAGGTTTGCGGCAGGCCGCAGTAAGAGTTATATCGAGACAGGAAGCGGTTCTCCAGGTCAATCACTGTGTCGCCGACCTTCTCGTCTCGAGTCAGCAGGTCATAGTCATAAACTGAGATCTTCAGGTCCTTGTCCTGGGGCAGGAAACACGTCATCTCAAACATCCTAAACAACAAAAAGGGGTGTTTTGAGAAATCTGGAGGTGTAATGGACTTTCATTTATAATTGTTTGAATTCACTCTTAAATAAGGCTTACCTTCCAAACAGAGGGTTGGTGGTGTTGGGTAAGTAGTTGTCTCTGTCTTCGATCGTATTTTTTCCTAGTGATATCTTTATGTATGGATCGCACTGAGTAGGCAAGAGAAGACAAGTTCAAGCACAAGATATATGCAGCTTTTATTGAAGGTGATATGGATTAACACTCACGCTGCCGTTATTGTCTTTGGGCTGGAGGTCTATGCCCCGAACCACATAAATCCTGACCAGACACTCCTGAGGTCCGCTCTCTGGCAGCTCTCTGAACTGACGCGGTGGAGGAGCCACACCTGGGTCATCCGGCAAGGGGTACACTTTGAATGAGCCCTGTAGGTACAACAATACACCAAACTCTCAGCCAAGCAGATCAAATTCATTTTATTAATCTCCCAAATAATGTCAGACTACCTTAAACTCTCCAGCCACAGTGGGGTCCTCATCACCATCTTCATTCTTGCCGCGCAGCAATTTGAAGGTGTTGCAGAAATCAGTCAGCCCTTTGAATTCTGGGACATCCTCCAGTTCGCAGTCATAGATCTGAAAATAGATTCAAGTAATCTATACCAACAGAGGAGGAACTTTTGCACAGTTAGAAATACAAAAACCAAGATGAATTACTACAGCTTTATGACTACTGTGTGAGCAACCAGAGGGAGCTTACTTTGAGGGTATCGTATCCTTTCTTGAGGTAAGGGCCGCATTTGTCCTGCTGTCCTAGTGAAACGTAGAATTTACTCCACCAATCAATGCTCTCTTTTTCCTAAAGATGGAATTGGACTGCATTTTAATCTCTCGACGTTTGGGAACAGAGCTTGAACTGGTTAGTTTTAGATTTCTGTTTAATCTGGCTAATAAAAATTCTTACCTTCTCTGCAAGCTGTGGCAACAGAAGATGCAACGTGACAAAAACAAAGCAAGAAGAACAAGTCACAAATACATACAGCAGTAACTTAAAAGCAAAAAATACAAACATAAGGTGGAACAAATTTTGACAAGATAGCGGCAAAGTGAGGTGAAGAAAAAAGATGACAAAGTGCTCACAGCTACAATTTCACAAGTGACAGTGATTCTGTGAAACAAGGGCGTAGCAGCCGGTGATGACAATATGCTTTTTTACACAGCAGAAATTTTGACGTCATACCAAAGTGTATCAATTTTATTAAATAGAGAGCCCAATATTCTGCATTGCTGCTTTAATATCTAGTGATAGCTTACTGAGCCAGTATTGATTTTATTATTCAGGTATGCCCATCCTGCTATGGCAGTTTACATTATCTGCTGTGAAAAAGGCAGGTAGCGTGGGCCTGGGGGTGAAGCAGCATCCATGCCCGACATGACTGACATCTGCTTTTAAATTATCACCAGTCGTTAAGAATTATGACTTCTATAATTATAAATCAGAGGAAGTAAGCCTTATTTTGAGTCTTCTGTGAGTTTAATTTCTGGCAAAAACAACAGTTTAATTATTGGTAGAATTAAAAAAAAAATACATAAAAAAAGTTTGGCATTTTGGGAAATACAGTCCTGTCCAAAGGTTTTGACCCACACCTCATTTCTGTATGTTTTGCTTCCACGGAGCCAACAGATCTCCAGGCTTTCTGAAGCTCTTTCAAAGCTTTTCTTTGGACATTGGCTGCTTTTTCACTCGTTTCCAGTCCAGTCTGTTTTCACATGAGTGGGTTTGTTTTTTTTTGTTCAGCTACTTGTCGAAATTGATGGAATTATGAACGCAGAGAAGTGCGGTCAGATTTTGATCCACCATGCAGCACCATCTGGAAAGCATCGAATTGGCAAATGTTTTGTGTATAAAAAAATGAGGGGTGGCTCAGGGCGTTTGCACAATAATGAACATTTATTGTCTTTAATCACAAGAGTCAGACACAAAGAATAATAACAATAACACACACTCATGTCTGTGTGCTACATTTGAGTCACCAGCCAGCTCTGCATAAAGACTGGAAATTGCACATTAAGGTTAGCATTCTTAATATAGTTTAGCACAAAATCCCAGATAAAAACTCAGCATGTTGTTTTTAATCTTCACTTTTTCCAGATTTAATAATGACTAGTGCTGGAATGGTTCAATGAATTATTGATAGCTCTTGGATTGCACCCTTTTCCAACTATTTTGAGTCTTCACGCTGAACTTGGCTATTGGCAGTAGCATCACATTTAAAATATAGTGCAGTCTCAATTTTCAAACTCTATGCAAAAATAAAAACATTGGAGTATTTCCCAAAGTATCAAACTTTCTTTAAGTACAAATCTTCTCAACATGCAGTTGCAACACTGGTTTCCATCTTTTGATGCCTCAATACCTAAATTGCTTACATGATACGTCCATACTATAATAGATTAATGGCTTTGTGATGGCATTCTTAGGTAAAGTGATTGTCAGCCATTCAGCGGCACTGGAGCCAAGCCTTGTGAATGAGAAAGCTATAATAAGTGACCATACATACAAAATGGGAGGTAGGGGAAGCCATTTTGTCGATAGCAGCTGACATGCTGTACATTAACTGCAAGCCAGAATAACCAGAGTAGTTTTTCAAATTTGGCTCGACAGTCAAATTCTGCTCTTAAGTGAACAGAGGAAACTTAGGAGTGTTAGGACAGGGAGAGAGTGGTGCTGGTATTTACCTGAGCTTCTAGCAGTGGTCTTTTCTCATCCATGGTAATCGAGACGTGTTTGTGAGGTGAAGCCATCAGAGCCACTGTCAACATTGAACACTTGGTTTTGTCTCTTTGCATTCGCTGTATCAACATTTGTAGCTAGAGTTTCTCTAAGTGTACCACCGACTGCACGAATGACCCCGGTTACAAAAAAGTTGTGACATTGTGTAAAATGTAAATCAGAATGCAATGTTCTGCCAATCTCATTAACCCACATTTTATTTACAGAACAAAGAAAACATAATTTAAAATGAAAACATTTGTGATTTTAAGAAAAAATGTTGGCTTATTTTGAATTTGATGGCAGCAACATTCTATAATACTGGGGAGCTGAGGGGATACAATCCTGGACTTCTGGGACAGGAATGTTGTCCCATCCATCCATCCATCCATTTATTCTCTTCCGCTTATCTGGGGCCGGGTCACGGGGGCAGGAGCCTAAGCAGAGAAGCCCAGGCTTCCCTCCCTCCAGCCACCTCCACCAGCTCATCCGGAGGGACCCCAAGGCATTCCCAGGGCAGCCGAGAGATATAATCTCCCCAGCGTGTCCTGGGTCTACCCCAGGGCCTCCTCCCAGTGGGACATGCCCAGAACACCTCACTCAAGAGGCGACCAGGAGGCATCCTAATCAGATGCCCGAGCCACCTCAACTGGCTCCTTTCGATGTGGAGGAGCAGCGGCTCTACTCTGAGCCCCTCCCGGATGGCTGCACTCCTCGCCTTATCTCTAAGGGAGAGGCCACCGCCCTTCGAAGTTGGCTGGACAAATGTTTTCTTACTGGTGGAATGTAGTGCCTGCTGGTGCAGACAGGCCAGTTCAACACCCAGACTCTTCTCCTATGAAGTCGTGCTGTTGTAATAGCTGCAGTTTGGCATTGTCTTTGCAGTTATTCTAAAATTGTTCCACAATATGTTGATGCTGGGTTTTACTGGGACATGTTGCTGCCTTTTAATCAAAATGAGCTGATAGTTTTCTTGAAATGGTACATTTCCTCAGTTTAAAGATTTGATGTCTTTTCTCCATTGTGAATAAAATGTGGGTTTATGAGATTTGCACATCATTGCATTTTGTTTTTCTTTACATTTTGCACTTATCGGGAGTTGGTGTTGTACATGGTGGACCAAACCTCCAAATCTGAAGAGAAGCCAATGCAGAAGTGCCTTAAACCGGCATTCAGTCGAATGGCAGGTCCTCTGGTTGCATAGGAGGAGTTAATTGCTAGTATCTCATTAAATAAAACTTGATGTTCACTGCAAGTTATGACCCTTTTTTGTGTGAAACAATTGCTAAAGCAGAGTATGCTTTAGGAAGTGGCTGCTTTTTACTGATGGTTCCTAGTCTATGATCTCTCCTTACTTTTAGATGACATTGCTCCCTCCGTAGTGACGACATATGGGTCACATCTGAACTCCTCCAGAGAACTGATAGTGCACTGGCCTATGACAGGCTTCCTGCCGAACGGACGGCGGTCTATCACCTTCAGCACAATGGGAGGTGTGTACATCTCATCCTTCGGAAGGAGCTGGATGAACAGTGTAGAGAAAATGGAAAAAAAAATTTCGACTTTCAGTGCAAAAAAGTTTAAAATGAGACATTTAGAAATGAAAAGTTCAATTAGTTAAACTATTCTCCCTTCCAGACTAGTAATTTCTTAATTCTCGCACATTGCACAGAGCTTGTGTAATACTGCCATTACCACTTTGAGGAAGAGGACAGAGCTGGGGAAGTTGGGGCTCTTTTTCATGTTCTTGATGACAGCTGACTCCACTCTCTGCCCCCCACATTCCACCACAAGGCTGGGCGAGGATACAGCGGCCAGCTGGTATGGCTTCATGTTCCTCAGACCCCATGCAAGAATCTAAAGTCAAAGAGAAAGGGGTTTAATGACAATATGTGTGTCACTTGAGAGGGGTAGTGATGTTAGGTAAAAATACAACCATAATACAACCAAAAATACATATATAAATATATCTGGTTGTATTTTTACCTCCACAGCAGTAAGCTGCACCACAGGACGGATGCCCTGAGGAACCATGTAGAGGTTCTCGGCTCTCTTTGGTGGTACCAGTGGAAGATCTGACTTACCTGCCTACAGAGACAAAGACATTCATTAGACTTGTCCCCCCCTTCCCCCTGCAAGATTACATTGGGATCATAAATGAATGAGGAAGTGATGTCAAGATATTACACCTAACATTTCATTAAAAAAAAAAAGTCAACAACATTTCAAATAATATCCAATAAAAAATACAGCACACAAAAAGATAAAGACGTTGTTTAAGTTGAGGATTTATTACATGCTCTGTATGTATGTCAGTCTGCATGTGAAAGAGGAAACACAGTTTTTAAGAGGTCTCATAGATCATATTATTTTTAAAAATGCTATAAAACAGACCACTAGCTTCTTTTCAAACCTTGTCTTTAAGAATGAGTTCAGCAGCCACAAGAGCCGCCCCGGCCTCCTTCCCACACTGGATGATGGGATGCCACAACAGTTTTGGTGTCTGATCCATACTCGGATCCAACTTTACTACTGGGGTGCAAATACTGCGGCCCAGCATTTCGTCCTTCCCCTGAAACAGAAACTTTCAAAGTTACCATACATGCATGAATATGCAACAGGAGTTTAACAGAGGATGTTGTATTAAGGAGAGGATTCTTTTAAACAATAAAACTGCAAGAAGAGTAACAGATGAATGTGTTCGTCAGGTATTAAAATTAAAACTGTGTGTATGAAGACATCTAATGCATTTTGATCATTCATGCTGGAAAAGTCAACAATTTCCCTGAGAAATTATCTGCACAAAATCAACAGGCATCTCCTCCAGCCTACCACTTGGTCACTGTCATAGAACTCCAGTACAACATCAGGGGGATGGCAAGCAATTTTCTGGGGGTCTCCATAAACCTCTACGTCATTGAAAATGAGAGTTTGGTCCCAGGTTGGGTTCAGTGTTGCTCTGAGCTTCTCTGTCGTCTTACTGACGTGCAGGAAGGAGACATGTGCATATGGATCTGTGATGGAAAAAGAGGGAGTTTAATGTTCACATATTAAAAAAGTACTTTTCCAGTTATACTCATCTCAGTTGAACTCTTAAGATTCATATTGGAAATTAATCATTAAGTTTCCCCCTGGCTGAATCTTACCAGAGAAACTATCTTTGTCCATGGAGGTCAGGTTCCGTGCCTGATAGACGTAGACACGGAGATGGTACATATATGACCCTAAAAAAAGAACACAACATGGATAATGTAGACATTTATAGGACCTTCTATCTGTAGTATATATATACACAAATGCATGCGGGAGAATCTGCATTCATATGTTCACTTTGCTCACTGTCAAAGGAGCAGGACACAGTAGGTGTGTTAGCACCAAACAGCTTGGTGGCCTCATCCTTGGAACCTTTCTCCTTCTCCTCTGTATCAATGCCCTGCAGAGAAAACCAGACAGCTTTTGCACATCATGCGTCACACACTGCCAGAAAAAAAGAAAAAGAAATCCACTGTAGCTCTCTAGGTGGGGTTAATTCATTAGCAAATATTTGATGATTCAACAGCATCAGATTCACTTACAGGTTTGTATGACAATGCCTTCCTCTCCAACTTATTATTAAACTGTTACTATGCCACTGCCAATCAGATGTAAAAAAAAAAAAAAAAAAAGGTGGTTCACGTCAATATAACAGCATCAATTTTCTTATATTCACCAATGCCCCCTCCAGTTGAAAGATGGCAGCTGCTCCAAGACGATCTTCCGGGGCCATTTTTCGCCTCCAGCGCCTCCGACGAAACGTATCAGACGAACGCTCCTTTCTGTGAAATTTCCAGCCAATCAGAGACGAGAATTCCCAGCCCTCAGGATCACCTTGATCCCACCTCTGTGTGCAAAAAAGGGACATACAGTACAAACATCTCTTTTACCTGTGACTAAAAACTAAATTGAGCATAGCACCAGTTCAGGCAGGCCACCAATTCAAACATAGCCACAGTTCTGGCAGATCACCTGACCGAAGTGCCAGCAACACATTAATCGATGCCTCAGCTGATTTCCTTCTATAGATCTAATTGTAAATTAAATCATACAATTAGAAGTTACTTTAGTCACTACCGCCCTCCACATCCGCTGTGTCTGACTTAATCTATCTGATATTAGTTATCAGTGGTCCCTGCTCGGTTCTGTGGGTTTGGTGCTCTCCCTGCTTTCCACTTTCTCTGTTTGCTCATGGTAGTTCCTATGTATATACCGGCAGTTGTATTTTACAAAATAACAATCCATTACAAAACAAAAGACACAACAGTACATAGTCCTTCCCTACGGTACTGTGCTGACCTCCACAGCTGCTGGAACCGCGCTTCTCTTGCGAGGTCGAATCAGCCTTCTTCTGCGGTGAACGTGGTACACCTTCTCTGCAGGAACCCAGGACTGAGGCTTGTCATTTGGAGGAATGGTCACTCCATATTCCCAGCCTTTAGCCACACACAGACATTTATACCAAAAGATATCCTTTGTTATACTAGTTAAATTCCAGAAAAACACAGAAAAAAACTACAGAAAAATGGGAATATAAAAACTGCAAATCTGAACTAATACATATTAATCATTTCAGTCTCATTTGAACTCTTGTACAGCTTTAAGAAAAGAAAAAAAAAAAAACCCCAGTACTTTCTATCTTTGCACTGTTAGGTGAACGTCTGCACCTTGATCATCCACAGCTCTATTGATGTCCACAGTCCATTCATCCTCCCAGATCCAACCTGGAGGACAATCAAACTCTTGCGGGTTGCGGCTCTTCTCCCCATTCTACACAACAAAAAGCTTGTTAGCTTCCTACATATGTCTTAAAATGTATCTATATTAGTATTAATTATGGGATTATGGGTATTTTAATCCAGGCATTTAGGGGAGTCAGTGAGTAACTGGTGCATTTATTTCTGTTTATCTGTGTTCCATTTAAACTACAGAAAAACGTGTGTGAGTGTGTGCATGCGAGCGATCTGTATCTACACTGCCTATTATATTGATGCTGTTCTCACCACATCAGTGAAGGGTTCAGAGGCAGCCTTCCACTCTCCACCTGGGAAGCGGCTCTCATTCTGGAAAACCTCATCCATGAATTCCGTGTGTCCTGCATCTGCTTCGGTTAGCAGACTGAAAAACAAAGCCAAGCATAACGTATGCAGCAATCTGTGCGTAAAATATGGAAAGAGATATCTGCTATCGAGCAGCAGTATTGAAATAATAGCGTGGCAACATCAGTGCACAACACCGGTTCTGTAAAATGATGTGTGTGCTTGTGTGGGGGTGAGAGACAAGGAAGTGTTTGCATATTTTGTCAAGCACTGTGTTTACATGTTGGGAGTTACCCAACTGGTGGCCTAAGTCTAACAAAAACTGTGCTCATCAAGCTGAAAGGACGAATTGAATTTTAACATTGAATCTTAACACAGATAATTAAGATTTTTCAGATATTGTTATGGTTCATGTAAACTAAGAAGATGACAAATTATTGGAAAAAACACATGCCTAATACCCTGTGTGAAATAATTTGCAGGTGTTTCTACTTTACTCAGCTTTTTCCTATGTTGGCACCTACAAGTTCAGGAATACATTAATGGACAAAAATCTACAGATTATTTTTTTGCATAGAAACCAAACAACCCTTAGAGAGCAGAGTGTGTCTGCTTCTAAGTTGACAGACAGTTTTATGTACAAGATTATGTAAATAACTTCCAGCTCACTAGTTTGATACTTTGCCATTAAATGATGGTCTATGGCACGAGAGGAATATAAACAGGAGGGGGTACACACGGCCCACACGGTTTTGACTGTACAAATTCAGGAAAAATATAAAACAAATCCTGGAAATTAAAGGGCTTGTCTTTTTCAATGATAATAATAAAAAGGAGGAGAGATGCCAGATGATCAGCTCCAATGATACTCACGCTTTCTCTGGATCGATGAACCAATCAGACTCCCACTTCCATCCTCTGGGTGGTATGAAGTACTCTTTTTTTAGCTTCAGTTTCCCTGTTACATCTGAAAACTTATGGCGCCCCACCAGTCCTGTAGTCCCCCACTTCCCAAACACCTGAGCCTGATTTTCGTACTGTAATGCACAGAAGGACATTTTTAGGTTTTTAGGGGCTCAGAACATTTCATGCAATACTTGTCAATCTTAGTCATGCTTGGGAGAAAAATACCAGTTCAGCAAACACGCTGAAGGTTCCCTCAGAGTATGAGTTGAACTTTTTCTCATGTGCAGACAGTCCGAGCCACATGTTGACTCTGATCTGGACTGGGACCTTTAAGCCCTTGTTCTTGTCCATGGGGTACTGCAGAGATGAAAAAATATGAGTATTATGATCTAGATGCAAACTCAAAGGCAGAGAAAGGCAACCGATTACTGAATAACATTCAAACTTTTCCTTTTGTTTAGTTTTTGACAGTTTATATGTACCTGTAAATACACAGTCTGTGTCTTGCCACAATGCTGTCCACAGGCCTGCTCACTGTATGTGGAATAGAGGATCTGGTAAGCTGGGATACGACTGCAGGCCACCCTCTTCTCACCCCGGAGCATCCAGATGATCACATCAGGCATGCTGTTCTGGGGCTGGACACAGTGAGAAAAACCATGTGAACTTCTGCAATACAATGGAAAGACTGTGCAATATGCATTAGAACACATATTTGCCAATTAGTAGGATCAATACCTCACATTGTTTTGACATGCTATCACATGATGTAAGGCTGGTTTTGCATGACACACTGTGCATTAATCATTGCATTACAGATTCCTGCAAATAGTCATGACTAAAAAAAAAAATGTTTTTACCTCTTCAGCCAGCAGTTTGAGTTTGTCTGCCCAGGACTCCAAGTCAGACAGCGTGTCACGGATCTCGCTGGCCTCGTCTCTCATGCGTTGGGCTCCTTCTTTGATGCTGCTCAAAGCGCCGTCTCGCAGCTTCTTGATTTGGATGTCGAGAGACGTCAGGTTCGAGCCGCCTTCCAGTTCAGGTGTTGGGAAACTCAAGGAAAGCAGACAAACTCCCAATCAGTTCAGTGTGGTCGAAGCAGTCAAATAATTAAGCAATTCACTCTTCGTGGTCTTGCTACGCACAGCCACTCTTGGCTAATTCTTTTAAGTGAAACATTTCTTCCTTTCTTTTTCTCTTGGATTCATCTGATGGTAGCAGTCAGACTACTACTTGCAATCCAGTAAACATTACTTATCTCAGCTGTTGTGAATTGCCATTAAATTTAGAATATGTGTTTCATTTTTACTTTATGTACAAATCCTTTACTCCCAATAGTTTGTACTTTGTATATGACTCAGTCTGACCGGCCATTATATGTGCCACTGGGGCAGTAGGTCACACTATAGATAAAAATAAAGCATGCAAAAGTGAAACAATGTGGAGAAAATCTCATACAAAACAGCTGCTATTAGACATATGAGTATTAATTCAAATAAATCCTCATATGTGAGCTGTCTGGTGTGTGACTCAATCTGTTGTTTTATCTGATGTATTTATTTGATTCAGGACCTATTAATCCTATTAATTCACTAATTCACTAGGATGTACTAGTGCTAATTACTAATTACTAAGTACTAATTTGTTTATTTCTCAGCTCCATTTACCTTTCTAGGTCTTCAATCAGCTGATTGAGCAACTTCAGCCACACCTCAACTAACTGGCTGTCTGACACTTTGGCCAGCAGGGCAGTTTTAAATGCCTCCAAGTTAGATTGCTGCAACAACAAAACAGTGGAGAGGATTATGTTCCCACCCCTGGCACAAGCACACACACATACCAAACTTTAGTGCAGCACAGCACCAATACAAATCAGGCAATAAATCCTATTCTTATTTCATTGAAAGCAATCATTGCAGGTTATAGTTATGGTACAGTATTACCAAGCGGTAAGTAATGTAGAGGATGATGTTGACAGAGTCCATGCGGTGACTGATGTCCTCCCAGTATGAGGTAACAGCAACTACTGGCTTAGTGTTTGCCCAGGGCAGGTAGTAATAATTATTACCTAGAAAAATTGCATACCATTAAAAACTACGTGTTCATTTAGTGTGTGAACACATCATGTATTCGGTGCAGATTTCATGACTCACCATCAAAGATAGCACAACTATACTGCGTTGTGGAGGCCAGAGGTTTGCAGGTGGTGTCCAGTTTGTTGCCGTAATTACCGATGCTGACCTCAAACTGGATTGGTTCTCCAGGTTCCTGAATCATGGAGGCGCTGTGGAAGACTGCACAAAGGGAGTATTTTCTCCTCCTCTGGTATTTCTGATTGAGGAAAAGATGCAGAAGAGAGGAAGGGAGGCAGAAAATATTATAGAGTATATATAAAAGATGGCTGTAGTCTCTGGGATTGAAAAGTGAAGTGCCTTAAATCTGCATTATTTCTAATGGAAAGTAGCAAGTGACTCCATTGGCTGCAAAAAGAAACCTGATTCTATGCCTGTGAGATATCTATGAAAAAAATTAGTCAGCCTCTCACATGATTTATTGCCTCATAAAATATTTTATGATTTCAGTAACAAAGTTAAAGTCTTACTGAATACAACACAACACAACACAATGTTTATTTTGTAAATTATGGCCTTATTTAGAATGAAATGGAAGCTAAACCAGGGTGAGTCTTAGCCCAAGACTGACAAGTTGTATATCTCAGTATTAGCCATACATGCATACATCTTTTATATACAGTCTGTGATTTTGACCCACTACAATGAAAGGAAAAGTGAAATGTAAAGGGCAGATTACATAACAAAGGAAACATTCATCCAGTTCCTGTAAAGCTTGAATCCATTCCCACCAACACTTCCGTCCCTTAATGAGTTCTTGTATTGCCAAGTCAAACCACTGCTGCTGTCAAACAGTCAAACACACAATAAATAGTCAATACCTGTGCCACCAGGATGTCATCACTATGGATACTTTCCACTGCTTTGTCTGCTTTCCCCTCTAGCTTAGTGGACAGCTCGACCAGAATCCTGCCTCTGTATGCCACTCCTTCTCCCTTTGCAAAGACAACATAATGAAATGTTGAAAACCACTCAAAGTTTACTGAAGAACTAGGAGAAGAGAAGAGAAAATCATAACTCTTAAGATATAGGAGTCATCATGTCTTCTCCACTACCATGCCAAAATTGAGATCCTCGTAGGGGTCTGGAAGGCCAGTGAACTCTCTGGGGCTGCCATACAAGTTGATATAACAGGGCCCAAACACAGGCAGGAAGCCCACATCAGACTCCCCTGAAGTAGCTGGAGAATAAAAAAAAAAGGCAGTTCTTAGCTTTGCTTGATATATTCAAGGTTTGACGTTATTGGGTGAGTATTGGAGGTGGCAGGTGGAGACAGTGAATGGCAAGCAGGTGGCAGAGACTGTGACGGCAAAACATTTAATACTAGAAGAGAGCAAAGCATTTATATTGGCAACGGGTGCAAAGTTAGGCGTATTTGGCATTTTTAGTATGAGCAACAGGCCTCATGGTTACATTCCATGCAACATGGAGCAAAAAAAGAAACCTTCATAAGATGGCATTTCCCCATGTCCTGGATGTTCCTCTATTCCAGGAGAAGAGAAAGACAAATCGATTACTATTTAGAAGAGACTACAATCAGCCGCATCGGTGTAATGCATTCTTTCACACAGTAATACAACGTCTAGGTCTAAAAAAGAATCTAACATCTTCTCCAGTAGAGTTTTAATTTCAAGCCAAAATGTGATATCTTGGTCCTATTCCTGTTTTCTTGAATATAGTACAAATACATTAATTAATACCTTCTACTTCTCCACCAGAGGATGCTATCTTGGACAGATTCAGGTATGTGGTGCCAACGGCATCATTTCTCGTCAGACGATCCCTGCAATCACACATAATAGCTTCACACATGGACTGCACACACTAACATGTAACTCCACACTTATGTGATTAACTGTAAAGTAACATGCAAATTTCACCGTGCATCCTGCAGTGTTAAGCTCTGCTTTGTCCACTACCACCGTGAAGCCAAACATAAACCAGTGGCTCTCCTTTGTTGCTTTTTTTTGTCTGACGTTTTCTTTTTTCTTTTTCTTTTTTTAACAGGGGAGTTTACTGGCTCTCAGTCTGAAGCGTATTTTCAAAACCTAAGGCGCACACTATTTTTCTAGCCTTGTCCCTCTTATTTCCATTCAGCCTTCCTGGGATTCAGATATCTGTCAATTGCGTTTCTCAGAAACTCACAATGAAAATGAGCCGAGAGGCCGAGCCAGCAGAACATGTTATTCAGGGGAAGGGAGTGGCCTGCACAGTTTGGGTAACACTGCTGCATTATTCTCATGAGACTAGTGTTGGACACACACACACACACACACACACACACACACACACACACACACACACACACACACACACACACACACACACTGACCACAGAACCTTTCTGCTATACGTTTTTAACAAAAAGAAACTTCCTCTTAATTTCCCTTAGTGTCATGTATGTAAAACATCACATTTAAATCGTAATCATATTTAACTTACCAATCAAACACTGTGAGTTTGATGCGCTCGCACATGGAGGGAAACTACAGAACACACACAAAAAAAGCTTGAAGAGCCTGATTTCTGTTATTTGTTCCTATCCAGCTTTTTTATCTCTACGACCGTTACCTTGACTTGAAGGTTCAGCACTTCGTTCCACTCTGGGTTTGCATTTTTCTCAATGATCTGTGTACACAGCTGGAGAGACAGAATTACACAAATCAGGATTTTTCCCCTACAGGACACAAATAAACAAATTTTTGTCATCTGACATTATAGGAAAAAAAAAAAATCAGGAACCTTTTTGCCAGCAAAGCTAGCCTCTAAAAAGGGATCCACCAGGTTCTTCTTGTTTCCTTCTCCTCCAAAAACTTCTTTCAAATTCTGGACAAATGCATCGTCCACTATAGTGAGAAAGCAGTGTAAGAATTAATAATTTAATCTATGCAGCGCAATTAAAACATCAGTTTTAATGATGATAAGGACAAATACATTAATTTCCCCATCCCAAACTTTTATTTTGTGCCTGAAATAATGCCTAAATAAATAGGGAATAGCTACTGATCTGTAGCTTCTCTTACTCTGAGGAATGTCCTCAGCTCTAAACACCTTCAATGACAGCGTGGCCCATCTAAGAGTAACGCCTGCTGGGAGCAGCAGATTACTCTCTATGTCATCCCGGTCGTCATTGGACTCTCTCGTTTCCACCTACAGCATGTGAGACAGTCAGAATAAAGAAATAATGTATGAGAGAAAGTGAGATGCATAACCAGCATATTTTCATGGTGAAAGAGGAAGCAACCAGCTGCAGTGAAAGTCATCTGGGAGCTGCAGCCTGTCAGTTTTACCGGAGGCTCGTCGCCAGTCCCAATGACAAAGAGGCTGACTTTGAGGTATCCTTTAGCCCCAGAGCTGGAGTCATCTGGGTCATTCAAAAGCAGCCACTTCCTCATGACACAATGGGCTGTAATAGGACCATGCACATATGAGCACCGCAAAGGGCAAACAGACATCATCAGATAGAACGCATGTGGAGGTGAAAAAGCACTCTAGACTTTGTAACACTACAAATAGAATCAACTTAAAAAAAAAAGACTAGAAATATTAAAAAAAAATTGCTGTTTTTTTTTTTTTCTAATCAGCTCATTTTAGATGTGGTTACTTAATCTGGCACAAATTGATTTTTGGCCCCTTGTTGGCACCAGCAGCACAGCACTGACTGAGAACTTTTTCACTGAAAACAACAACACAGACAGCAGTAATTAAATAAAAAACAAAACAAAACAAAAAACAGCTGCCCACTTGTATTATGGTCTCCACAAGCTAAACTAAAGTACCTTCTGTGTGGATGCAAATGACACTCAAATCTGTGGTTTGTGACGAACTTACCTGGTTCATCATAAACATAGCCAACGTCCAGCTGTGTGGGAGAACAAGGAGAGATTAACCAGACTTATGTGGAACTCATTCTTTTTGTAGTTTTATATATTTTAGCATTTTGTGTAGAGGGAATTAGACCAGGTACCTTGAATTCCCCCATGAGACTGTCAGCCCTAAGTGAATAGGAATTATACACCTGCAGAGAAGAGTGCAACCATAAGTAGGGTATATACATGCTAACAAAGGATCTCAAGATTTACATTTGAGATACTAACCCGAAAGCTAATGTTCTCATCAAATAGCTCAGATGGTAACATGTTGACATTGTAGAAGAACATCTGCAAAAATGAAAATAAATAAATAAATAATGCAAGGTTCAAATAAAATCTGAATAATAAAATAAAAATTAAAAAAAAATAAAATCATACATTTGGATAGCTTTAACTAACTTTAACTTTAACTAGCTTCCATGGTGGCATGGTGGTTAGCAATACTGTCTCACAGCTGGAAAAATATCAAGAAGGCTTGGGTTCAATTCCACCTTGGCCTGGGTCTCTCACTGTGTGAGCATGTGTCTGTTTTGGCTTCCTCTGGGTACTTCCGGTTTCCTCCCACAATCCAAAGACATGCAGTTATTGGAGTTAGGTTAATTGGTCCGTCTAAATTGCCCATAGGTGTGAACGTGAGTATGAATGGTTGTCTGTCTCTCTGTGTTAGTCCTGCGACAGGCTGGTGACCTGTAAAGGGTGCACCCTGCCTTTCGCCCTATGATAGCTGGGATAGGCTCCAGCAACCCTGAACAGAACAAGCAGAAAAGAATGGATGGATAGTTAGATAGTGGTAGTACCTCATCAAAGTAGGGGTTGTTTCCCCTCTTAATCCTTGTCCTGTGCGTCTGCCCACACACATGAACCTTCACCACTGGTTTGATGTTGTTGCCAGGTAACTGACGGGCTTCGATGAGCCGAACTCGAATCTGGAAGACAGCATCACAGTTGGATGAATATACACCCTCTTTATAAAGGTACAACTTGCTAGTAGCAGGTTGGACCCCTTTTTATCTTCAGAACTGCCTTCATTTTTTGTGGCATAGATTCAACAAGGTGCCGGAAACAGATGGTCCATACTGACACGATATCGGGTCACCAGGTCCCCAGGTCATCTTGTCTACAGGCCTAAATACATTGAGCTGGTGCCATGTGATTGGTTGATTAGATATTTGCATTAACAAGAAGTTGAACAGTGGAAAAGAGTCCTTTATTGTCCTTTCCTGCAGTTTCTTGCAGTTATTGAACTTTAATAACAAGCAAACTGACCTGGAAATCCTGAGGTTTATTTGCAAGTCGATATCGACTCTGTGACCTGGCCATGCCCCGACGAAGCGGCTGACCAGCGGATGAGGAGATCCCTGCAGGGCCACTTTGGTCTCCATCTGGCAGAGTTTCATTAACCGCCTCACCACCACCACCACCTCCTAAACAGCAGAAAGGCAGGATGATCACAGATCAAATAGCTGACTCACCTCTAAACAAATGTAATACTCTCAGTAAACATTTGCTGCATTGCGCGGAATTGCTTGTAATTACATAAACATACCAGCATCCACTGTAGCTTCTCCTGCTTGAGGATCATTGGGGTTTGGCTTAGCACTGGCTGGAGTATCGTAGACAACCGAAAGATTGATTGTTGCCTGGAAGGAAATCATTGGGTTGTCTACAATTTTTTTAAATTTATGAAAATCAATTTTACTTTTTTAAGTAATTTTTAAATCCCCATCAAGAGATTAAAACTTACTCCAATATTTTGTCCACTTTCACTGACCAACGGAACATTTTTACATGGCAGTGACTTTGCTTGGCCTGAAGCAAGGTCTCTCAAAGAGATTTTAGCAGATCCAAGGAATCTATTGAAGAAAAACAGAAACAAATTTGTATCCAGTGTCAGACAGCCTCCTTTTATATGCATATAGCACTCAACTTGGGGGACTGGTGACCATTCTGCTCCAATTGCCTGATTGAATCAGGCAAAACATGTGCTACCATTTTAGTCAGCAAACTCATCAGTAATTAGATTACAAGCTACACAAAAATTAAATGCCGTATGCATGCTGAGTGAAGTCTACATTCATACAAAAGGGCACGGACAACGTCGCCGCCCAGTGCTAACAAACCCTGCCTACTCAGACAAACAAACGCAACCCCATAAGCCACCACTCACGCTACCAGCCCAAGTTTTAAATAGCAACAACATCCTGCACCGAGAAGTGACGTTAATGAACTCTTTCTATTTGGGAGTCATTTATAAAAGTGCGGGTGCTAATGGATGTGTTCAAACTTGGCTTTATACTGTTTTTTTTAAATAATCTTTCACAATTACAAGAAAATGTGAAAGCAGCCATAAACCATAAGCTCTCAAATCTCAAATCTTGCAGCTAAACCTATAAAAGACCAGCTACTTTAAACATATATTTTCTCTGTCTGGAAGAAATCCCACCTCACTGTGTCCAAAGGAATACAACTAAGCCAGCAGAGTGTTATGAACATAATGTAAGTTTTTTTTTTTCCTTTGGGTGGACAGAGTCATTTTTCCTGGCAGAGGGAATTCTTCCAAGATAGAGTCACACACTTACTGCTGACCTTCAGTTTAACCAATACTTAAGGACACTACACAAATACTTAGCAGAGATGTGCAGTCATTAGTCTGGTATATCCCTGAACTCCACATGAGGAAGGAGGCTGGCACTGGGAGTCCCCAGACATTCAGTGACTCATGGAAACGGCATTTAACCTCAAATAAAACTAGCGACCCAACAGCCCTTGTGTGCCTTTTATTACACAAACAGAATTTAAAGCTTTATCAAAAAGTGCCTGTGGGTGGAGTTTTTAACTTGCATAGTTTGGCCAAAATCTCTCTGCAAAAGAAGGGACATTCAGGGAAGAGGTTGGTTGCTTCCCGATTCTAGCACAGGACTTTGCATATCTGCTGTTTTTAGAACATTCAAATATTAAAAGAGATTAAGTTGTGCAGTTTGATTGCATTGCATTATACCAGGACAAGCAGATGCTTGTTTTAGCATCTACAGTAAGTTGTAGAGCCTTGGAGTAAGTGCAGAGTAGGGAAATGAAACCTGGAATGCCAGATTCCCATGTAAACAAGCAGAACAACCAAAACATCCTCTGTGACCACTGTCAAGCCTCGGAGAGTCAGACAGAAGAAATTTTTAATCATGTTCAAAATATTGCTCTCGCTCACATGCAGGGTAAAGTCTAAACTCATACGGAGCTTTTGTTGCATGCAGGGTTTTTTCCACTTTGTCAGAATGCAACATATTTCTATGCAACAGTGACTTGCTAAATTTCCGCTTCCTCTGGCCTGGTGAAGTTCTCACTTATCTCAGTTCAGTCACAGTAATTAACTATAATTAATTATGTGTTAATGGGACTACAAACAGCCTTGAATGTCCTTGGCGAGGTTTTTGTTCAAAAGGTAACACCCTCCCTGTGTCAACATTCATTTCCTTTCATATGACTGTTCGGCTTTTGAAATATTGCAGCTTATCTCAAATTTGTTCGTGGAAAGAGAATGAATATCACCAATCGTGCACTTAAAAAGCTGAAAAATGAGAAAATATTATTCATCAGCAAGTAAAAAGTAGGTAGAAATATCTGCACGGATCCACTCATGCCGGGTTGTTTATAATAGGACAAGAAATTAAACTACTAGGGGGATCTGATATGAAAGAATTCCTCCAGCCATAAACTGCAGTGTAACATCCCCATATTTCTGCATTTCAGATATGGATATTCAAATTATATGTGGTTGCCATTTTATTTTTATTGAAGAGTCATGAACCATTCAGTGATTTCTGGAAGTCTACAGCTCTGGTTAATTTTTAACCCATGAACTGATCTTTTCATTTTGACTGTAGTGGCTGATTGTTTTGACTCTACAAACTGTAACAGGCGCTGTGGACGGCCTTTGTTTTATGTCTGTTGGTCCACTATTTTGATCAAGACTGAAATGTCACAAAAACAGTTAGAATTGTTGGTTTACACTGAAATCATTTATGGTTCCCAACCTTTTCACCTGGCTCCAAAACCAGGCAGTGAAATTCACGACAACCGTTAAACTATTGGAAGGACTGCTTTGAACTATGTTATAGATATTCAGCGTCTGCAGGGCATAAACTGTAGTGACTGCTGATATTCGGACTCTTCCTTCAAAGTACCAAAATTTAGTACTGACTATGATGATTCAGAGTGTAAATATGCCTGCATGCAGCTCTACATTGTTGCAAAATGACAAATTGGGAGTGACCACCCTGTGCCCTCAATGCCATAATCTGCACTGTTAAGGTCCACCGCCAAAGGACACTTTATGAAGAACTGAGCCACACCAGAAGCTTAGAAAAAAATGGCAATATGTGACACCCTGGGAATAAGAATGGGCATGATTGCTGATTCTAAACAATTGCCCACAGGTGTGAATGTGAGTGTGAATGGTTGTCCATCTCTCTGTCTTAGCCCTGCGACAGCCTGGTGAACTGTACAGGGTGTACCCTGCCTCTTGCCCTGTAACAGCTGGGATGGGCTCCAGCCTAAGTGAAGCACATGCGAATCAAACCAAATGAAAAGAAAACACATGAAGATTTTTTTGTCTTCAGTTTCATGGTTAAGACTGTATCATTGTTTGCACTGGGAGGCTCTATCCTACAATCTTCTGATTCCTCCCTGAAATCTAATCCGTTGAGAAGAATGCTTATTTTCTTCCATGTTGTTGCCACAATGACAGGGAATGCCCATAATAGTATCTGGAAAGCTATTTGAGAAGGACAAGTCCTCCTCTGCTTCCACTGTGTAAATCTTTAGAGAGTATGTGTCAGACGGGCCAGCTCAGTGGAAAAGCTTACTGCATTTGGAGAGACATTTCCAAAGCCCCTCCCTTGGTTATGACTGTCCCATGCACAAGGGAAACTTTTACTCAGTGTAGCACATATGTGTGTATATGCACAGAAAATCATCATCATAAGAAACAAGAACTTTGATATCATCCATTTTCTTACCATAAACCAGACCTTGATCGTGATAATTAGTGATGTTGAGGAAACATTCTTTGTGGTCGGTCTGAATTGGTCCCACATGTAACTCTGGCTTTAGCTGGAAGTTTTCTGAAGCAGCTTTAGGCTGTGTGGCATTACAGCACATCTCACTCAGGCAATATTAAAACAGTTCATTCTATAACTGCAACAATCACTCCACATTAGCTTTCATAAATTCCTCTGTTCTCTGTCACAGAGGGCTACACTAATCCCAGAGATGGAAAAAAAAAAAGAAATCCATTGTTGCGCAAGAAAGCATCCCACACAGCCCTGCAAGTCTCAGCATGGCAAGCAGGGCGTGAGGGGGTAGAGAAAACCAGCTGCATAACTCCAGTACTGAGTTACTATGAAAATATAAAATGTATTTTTATTTATATTGGTGTGTCCTTGTTTATGCAGTAATATGTTGATGCTGTCATGTTGTTCTGATTCTGTTTCTAAGCAGTTGGTCATAGCCTGTGTCACTGTGCAAATAGCAGGGAGCCGATGCACAGCTCAAGAGGCAATGGCTGTGGTTTAAGTGAATTATCAGCTCTTTAAAAGATGGCATCAAAGAAAAAGAGACACACATATCTGCCTCTGTTGACTAACCTGCTGCCTGACTAAACAGACTCAATTCCTAAAGGCTCCTTGTTCAGACAAGACCAAGTTTGCATTGTGATTCAAGAAGGTGTGCACACAGCTTTTTCATAGCTGTTGCAAAAACCATAAACCAAAGCTAAGCAGGATCTCAGTCTCCAGCATGCAATGCACTTACTTGTCTTTCCCAATGGTTTCATAGTCTTTCACAATCACGTCTATGTAGGAGCTGGAGTCCAGTACTTTGCCCTTTAGATCAAACTCAAGTAACTACAAGCAAACATGAGAAAAACATGTCAACTGCTGTAATCCTTTAAATAAGCACATTTTATCTAAGATAAATAAAATTATACATATATATGTATATTTGTCATGTACTTGTACAATTGCAGGGAATTATAGGGAAAATTAGCAATAAATCAATTCTTGCTGCGCTCCTGGAAACTGATGTAAACTAGTTAAACAACCAAGAGAAAGTGAGTGAGGCAGAGATATTGCAGTGTTTTTCTGGTTGTGTGATTTACCTCATTCCACACAGGATTCAACTCACTGTCAATCGACTTTGTTTTCTTCTTCTCATCTGAAATTGAGACAATTTTTTCTAATCTCTCATTGTTGCAATTGAACAGTTTAAGTAAATAAAATAAAATATTCACTTCATAACGAGAGCAATGCTGGTGTTGGTGCTGTTATACTGCTCTGCCTTGTGCAGAACTGTCTGATTTTAAGGCTACTTTCAATACAACTTCAAACTTGCTTCTTTTTTCTTTTTCTTTTTTTTTACATTTCTTTTTCCCCCCTTTCCTGGGCTAATTTCATTGTATCCTAACCACTGAACTAGTCACTCCCCAACTGTGCATCTAGAAATTGTTGGCTAAAAAGACACTTAAAGCCTGCACAGTCAATGCACAAATACAGAAGCACTTCTGTTTACTGTCTCCCCGGAGTTGCCACAAGCCAGATAAAAGAATATTAAATTAGGTGCCTTCAAAGTTACTGTTACAAATTATTAGGCTTTTTTTTTTTTTAACTAAACACGAAAACATACCTAAACTTTGGTACGCAGAGAAAAGAGACCTACCTCTAAAAATCACAGTGGTGATTGGGTCAGGAGATCCAAGGGTCCGTTTAGGTAGACCCTTAGCCGACTCTACTGCAACCCGCAACATGACAACTTTTTAAAATGGACAAAAAAAAAAGGGAAAGGAAAAAAATAGACTAAACTGATGAAGTTAAAGAAAGAAAGTCCACGCAAGACCGTCCAGCTCTGGCATACTCACGGCCCCATCACTGAAGCTGACAGGGCAGGGCTGAGAAAGTCTACTTCCAGGATTCAGGAAAACTGAGAAACGAGGGCGGATCATTGGTGTATACAGTAATTATTCTGAGCTACAGCTTGAGCTGCTGCTGCCTTCTGTTGGGGCGAGTGGAGATGAGAAAACGCAGCTGGAGAGGAGATCACTGGGAAATGTTTGTTTTATAGGCCACACAACTGTATACACATTCCTGAAAGCGGAATGGGTAACAACATTTAACGTGAGTTATTACATGTAAAAGTATTTTATTTCCATGTGCAAAAAAGAAAAAAAAAAAATCCAGCTGTTAGAGCGCAGATTAAATATTTAGCCGTGGCTGGCTCCACCTAGTGGTCACACCGGCCTGCAACATGATCGTGGCCAGAGGACAACTAAACGCACAGCTTCAAAGGTCTGACGGTGAAAAAATTAAAGGTCTTACCACAAAATAAACGCAGTGTCAGTGTGTATGATAGCAGCTAACACTGAAAAGGAGTTAAATGTGGCTTAAATTCTGAGTTACAATCAGTAGTTGAATGGGCAAAGAACAAACTATCCTGGACATATTAATAAAATAGTTGTTAAAATGGTATTTCTATAATCAATAATCTAATCAAGATTGCATGCATTCTAAAACATTCTGTCTGTCAGAACTTTTGAGTTTGTTCATTATTTGTCACTTGATCTTTTATCAGATGAATAAAAGATGTGTTTTAGTTGCTTTCTATAAATGATCCTGCAAATCTAAAAGAAAATCAAGTGTAAGGATTTGCTCACCAGGCTGGACAGCACTGGGACTTGAGTGCC
The DNA here is from genome assembly GCF_007364275.1 of Archocentrus centrarchus. Classification (NCBI taxonomy): domain Eukaryota; kingdom Metazoa; phylum Chordata; class Actinopteri; order Cichliformes; family Cichlidae; genus Archocentrus; species Archocentrus centrarchus. The sequence goes on from NC_044364.1 coordinate 6,786,089, forward strand.
TTAATGAAGCATAGTAAGCAGCCGCTCTGGATAGCTCATGCTAAGGAAACAAACTGCTGGTGGTTGCATGGCAATGATTAAACTACATCAGTTAGAGAACGGTAAGGTTAAGGAAATTATGCCACTGTGACATGACTTGCTGTTTTTAACCCTTTTTCATTTTAGAATAAAGATGCTCTAGATTTAATGTGAAGGATTTCTGGGCAGTCCTTATGCCAGACCAGCATAACTATACTCGTATTTCATAGATTCTTGATAGAGTTACCAACCTTAACCTTTCCTGGGTGGAACCTAACTTTGCTTCTTTAAATGATTAACCCACCGAGGGCCTGTCTGTGCGGTTTGTGGTTCTGTTGCCCCCAAAGGCTTTGAAAACTCTCGGGTCTCCTTGACAGTCTCTTCAGTGATGTGCCGACCACCCTTTTTCGCTCTGGTCAAACATTTGTGACGGATATCGTCTGAGGATGTGGACATTCCTTCCTTGTCTGAAGACAACAGGCTTTGTTTGAGGTTTGCATGACAAGACAGACGAGTGGACGGAAACAAAGGCTGTGCAGGGTTAGGCTCAAGGCTCAGCAAGGATCTCAGACTGGACTCAACTCTTTCTTTTTTCCTTTCTCTGCTACGTTCACTATAAAATACAGATGAAAGAATTTAGAGGGATTTAAAGAGGAGTTCAGACTGATAAAGTTAGAATCAGGCTATCACTATGGATACTTTAAGAAACAAAAAAGATTTGTGGACCCTTTATGAGAAAGAGGTGCCCCACAGCAGGTTTTGGTAAGTTTTTTTCCCCCTATATTATCTTTATAAATTTTGCACATTAATATGGATCTCACTTGTCACCTCTGGACATTAGTGCATGCCTACTAATATCTCCTTATGTCAGACTTTCTCCTACATCTTCCTATAAGTTAAAAAAAAAGACTTTCAATTTTTATTGTTTGTACTTCAATCCATTCTTCTGCCTCCCAAGAACATATGAGAAGTTGTACACCGGCATCAAACTTTCAGATGACTTCTTAAATTCACACACTTCTCGATTCATTTCTCTTCCAGCCGCCCCGCACAGTTTTACCTCAAATACAACCGCCTCTTTATTGCTTAATTATTTTATGGTTCCACTGGTTGATTGTGAGTAATGCGCATGATGTAAAGGACCACTCATGCATGCCCCTGATGGACCAGGAAAAGACCTCACAATAGTAAGACATGTGACTTATTGTTAGTCTCCCCTAGCAACAGGCCCCACACAGGAGCTGCTGGTGACGAGGAGCGCTTTTCTTAGACACACATCCCCCCAACTTTACATATCATTCATCTCTTTATTTCTTCTATTTGAAAAGTGTGTTACACCAAAACTACCACAGGGGAGTGCTGCATTCATTCTGCAGTCAGCTTTGTACAACACATCAGCGACATGATGGCCAGAAAAAAAAGGAAAATGCTGGTGAGACACTGAACTTAACGGTTCATTAGTGTGTAAGGAATAATCATGTTTTGACACCCAGTTCACCTGCGGTGCTGCCTTATTGGCTGCAGTAATAAACTCTAAAGATTTGTGTGGATGCTAGAAATAATTTTACAACAATAATACAATTAACCTCACAATATAGAGCAACACCTGCTCCTACATCAGTGAGAAGATGACGGCAAATGAAGGTGAAGATGAATTCAAACCTGTTCACCAGTTGGAAATCTCCTCTACCTCTGTTTCTGCTTCTGCCTTTTCCTTTTTCCAATCACTGATGTGCTGCTCTCTGCAGGGATCCAGCCTGCGGCGTCAGTCCCGCAGAGAAACTGAGCCCAGAGCAGCTACAGCTCCTGAGAAATGCTTTTACCCATTCAAAGGCTGGACTTCAGACACAGGAAAACAAGCCCAAGGGAAGGATTGGAGGTGCAAGTGAAGAACGTGGACTGAAGTTTGAGGAGTTTGGGGACATTCTGAAGTCTGTCATTGGTCCAAATATCGAGGACACGTGGTGCAAGAGATTCTTTGATGAAGTAAAAAGAAAAAAAAATTTTAAGTCTTGATAAAAACTGGACATAGGTTATATTGTAGTCCATGATAAACTACAGTTCATAAAACAGCATCATGTCAGTTTATAATTGGTTTAAATTAACTGTCCTACTAAAAGAAGATGATGAATGATGATTTGATTTTTATATTTTCCATGTCCAGGTAGATATCAGCTGCACTGGACAAGTAAACTGGCAGCAGCTGTGCTCCTACTTGCTTCTGGAGTACACTGAGCGACAGCGGGCCTCTATTCCCCCGGCTGCTCTGCTGGAGGCCCAGCCTCAGCTCAGACACTGCGCTCATAATAAGGTAACTCTGGTGCATCTTGATCAGATGTTCTGATTTTAACACTGTTTTTCTGAATCTCCTACCAGAAATATAGAACTAAATAGAGAAGAGAGAATTAAAATTTTATATATTAAAGAAAAAAGAAGTATAAATATACTGAGGAAGTGCAATCAACCATTTTATGAATTAAAAAATAGTTGTACAATAAAACTATGCATGCATTGTTGTATTTTACTTATACATTAAAATATCACTATCTGATATTTTAATGGAAATTTAAAAAGACAAAAAATATTTATAATGAAGTATTAATCCATCAATAAATAGTTCAAATGGAAAATGGATTTGTGGAAATTAACAATAAACTCAATAAAAAAAACCCTCTTGAACCCTTTTTATAAGACATTTTTTTTTTTTTTTTTTTTTTAAGCCTGTCATGTCTGGTAGATCTTGCAAGCAGAACTGTGATCTGAATGCGTTGTTGTGCCAAACATATTTGCTATTTCAAGATGAGCTCTATAGGTTCTCAATAGGCTCTTCTTGTTGATGTTTTAACCCTTTATTTTATTTATCTGAGTTATTTTTCCACATACTATGTAACAGCCAGAGCTGACAGGCTGAAGAAGAGGAAAATAAAGAGAAGAAAAGGGGAGAGAGAAAGGGAGCAAAAAAAAAAAAAAAAAAAAAAGGGGAAAGAGCACAAGTCTATTAATCAGATAGTTCATCACTTTAACATATAAAAAAATAATATCAATAATTGCAAAAATAAATTTGTGTGTGAAAAACAAAACTAACAAAGCATGTTACGCACACCAACAATTTTGTTGAGTTGTGATTGAGTGGGCGTTTGTGTCTGTGTCATGTTTGTGTCTGTGTCATGGAACGTACTTACCAATGAGGGCAAAACGCTGCAGCTCCACCCATCAGAAGCCAGAGGCAGGTACGGAAATCCCCGGAACCCCAGGCCACCAGCAGCCCACCAAGAGCCAGGAAGACCCCCGGCCACTCAGTCCAAAGACAACCGCACACCTACCCCAGCAGACGGGAGAAGGTGGTCTCAGACGGAGCCCCCCCAGTCGAGGAGCGAGGGCTCCAGGGAACCCAAGGCGATGAGAAGCCAGCCCCCCCCCAGCGGCCAGCCCCCTGCACTGGCCAGCGGCAGGGCCCCCGGGCCCACGGCACCCAAGGACCGCCCGACCCTCCACAGAGCCCCCCCCCACGCCGAAGAAGCCAACGCAGCCCCGCACCGCACCCCCAAGGGGGGCAGGCCAGCACCCACGCCAGAACACCCAGCCCCACCCAGGAACCCCAAGGCACCCCCATCCCAGGGGGGTAGGGGGGAGGAGGCAACCAGCAAGGAGCGGCCAGGAGGCAAGGCACAAGGCCCAGACCCAGGTCCAGCCATACATACAAACACACCCACACACCCGTGTACACATTTATACACAGATACTCATACATGCTCATACATACTTACCCACACACAGATATGCCATACATACACATTCACTCACCCACCCATACTCACGGAGACGGTGACAAATACACAAAGACACACATTCATCCATAGCTACCCACCCTCTGAAGGCGGGGAAAGTGGAAACCACCCCAGGGCCAACAGCGACCCCAGGACGCCACCAGCCCGGTCCCCAAGGAACCACCCGACCCCTACCCCGGGCGAGACGCAAGAAATCGGGGTGTAAGATGACCCATCCACCCCTCCTCCTCCCCAACTTGTAGGTCTATGTGTTAATGTTTGTGAGTGAATGAGGTGTATAGGGTGCAGTTAAAATTGAGGGGACAGTTATGCCACAAGCGCCAACTGTTGGTCGTCAGTGCTTGCCCACACTGCCCCCCCAAAACCCTCCATGTCTAAAGTGCAAATAAAAGTTGGAGACAGACAGTGACGAGGATCCGAGTGGGGCCACCTCAGCGGCCCATCTCATCAACCTCTGAGTAACATGCCTGCCCCAAAGGTCCTATGTGTATCAGGGTGTAAGTGTGTATGTGTTGTGAGTTATAATGACTAAAGTGCAATTAAAACGGAGAGGCAAGTGGTGGTGCAGCTCTCCACGTGGCCTCTCCATCCTACATCTGTGAGTGATGTGTATTCTGTGTGTGTGTGTGTGTGTGTGTGTGTTTGTGTATGGGGAGGGGGAGGGGGGGGGGGGGGGGCATATGACCAGGAAGAATCCTGGAAGAAGAGAGCCAGCTGTCCGCTGGCTCAATAGGCACCCCGACCTCCCACACCCCAGCACAGGGCAGGGGGAGGTGAGCCCGGGGCCGCGGTGACAGCATCCCGGAGCACTGCAGCACCCGAGGTTGGCGCCCTCGCCCCCACTGCAGAGGGCGGCCCGCTCCCCCTAGATGCCCATTCACTCAACAATAGACACAAACAGGCAACAGGACATACTGGCCTGGGCATGGAAATGCAGTGCCCAGTCCCCCCCAACCACCCCACCGCGGCCCCATCCCCCACCCCACCCCCCTGCAATGCAGGCACCCCAGGGCCCCAAAAGCGTAGACCGGACATCCCGACGTCAGGCCAACCCACCCCACCCGGCGGCGCGGCCGGGACAGCAGAGGCCCCCCCCGCGCCAGGGGGGGCCCACCGGGAGCCGGCGTGGCCCCAGTGCCGGGGCCCCAGACCCCAGCCCCCAAGCCATACAGGGAAGACCAGCCAACTGACCGAGGGCCGGCACCACCCCCCCAAGCACCCCGCCCACACCCCAGGACCGAAGGCAGCACCATCCAAGCCCCCACCACCATCAACCAGGACAGGCACACAGACATCACCAGAAGGTCGCCCCAGGACTCCAGTCTCAGGAGGCTACCAGCTACCTAGGCCTCCGGAGTCCCCACCCACCCCCCCACAAAGCACATCAGGAGCAGAGCCCGCAGCCCACCACCCCCACTAAGTAATGGAGCTGAGCAGTGGGAACCAAAGAGAGTCAAATTCCTCCAATTTGTTTTTAGAAGAAGCAGACATTCTCTCTAAACTAACATGATCTACTAATAAATTTCTGTACTGAGTAATACATAGTTTATTTTTTGTCTTCCAGTTCATGAGGATCATCTTCTTAGCGATGCACAAGGCAGTAAGAACTATGTGTGATATATTTAACTCCATAATTAATTCACTGACATCACCTAAGATGCATAGTCTGGGGGAAGTTGGGATACGACAGCTAAACCATGTGGATAGATCTTCACAAATCCTCTGCCAAAATCTCTGAACTGGTACACAAGACCACAGAGCGTGTAGATGATTATCCTCTGAATTGCTTGTACAGTGGGTGCATATGTTTGAGTGTGTAAGGCCCATTTGGAACATCCTTTGTCCAGTGTAGTATGTTCTATGGAGAATCTTATATTGTACAAGTTGTATTTGGGGTCTTTTAGTCATTTTGAAGATATTTAAACATATTTCTGTCCATAAATTTTGATCCAGGTTGACAGAAAGATCACGCTCCCATTTTGTAATTGGGAGGGAAACTGAATCATCAGTTTTTATTAATAATTTATATAATTTTGATAACAATTTTGGGGTACAGAGGTTAAGAAATTCTGTTACCCAAGTAGGCATTTCTAGATTCAATTGATTAAGGTTAAATCTTCCCTGTAGGACGGACTTAACTTAACTTAACTAATAAGACATTTTTGAATTCAGAATTTTACAAAAAGATTTTCAAAAATGTTCTAAAAATAATTAAATTGACTCACAAATCAAATTTGGAATACAGATTCTTTTCCTCCTATTTGAAATTGTCTTTGCTTTTACTTCTCCTTTTACTTTCTCTATTGTAAATATGTATCAGCCTGAAGGACAGTGACAGACTGTAGCATACCCAACATAATATACTGTAAAAAGTGTGTTTGATTAATATAGGCTACTCTAGTGTTAATGGTATATTTATTCCATAAAAAACTAAATTAATTAAAATGAACTGAAATTAATTACATTTCCACATCTATAGATAAACTGGTCTCACTTTGTTTACTTACCGGTGGATGTGTTAATATGTTAGAGTAGAAAAAATGTAGAAAATGCAGCAAAATTTTCAAACATCTTGTGTATTTGCAGGAGGTTACTGTGCATGCTTATTTACAAGCAAATGCAGTAAAACAGATCATTGCTACACTTAACTTACCAAACCTGAATTGACAACTTTGTATTAAATTACTACTTTTAATATGAATTTTATCACTCATACTAATAGAACATAATAATGTTGGAATGTTGTTATTTAGCTAGAAAGATGACTCCAGAGGAAAGTGGTACAGTAGGCTCAAATTTTTAATAGCATTGTTAGCTTGGAGAGTTCTTTTGTGGCCAGAAACGAGTCTTGGGGCTCTCTGTAAAACATTTTGACTGTTCATAGCAGGGAAAAGCATATTATTTTTCAGGTATCAGTGCCTCAGTAATCCATGATGCTAGCAGTGAAGCAGCCAAACAGAACTTGGAAATCGTTATTTTTATTATTTTCACCTGACCTTTGAAGACACTCTTATTTCTTCAAACATTTTCAGTGAAAGCCATCAACAGCACATCATTGGTTGTTCTCCTACTGTAATTTAGCGAGGCTGTTTGCCTAACCTTTTTTAGTAGCTCTAGGGTTCATCAAGGTCTGTTAAATGCAAGCAAAGTAAGTATAAATGACCACATTCAGCTGCTCCTATAAATTATAATGAATAAAGTGTTCCATTACTAAAAAGGATGAAGGATGAAGCATCTTATTTTTTCCATTTTTCAGCTCTAAGTTCTGTGTTATTACTTTCTTTCCCCCAGTAACCTTTCTTTAATTGATTGCACTCATACTCATACTTAATGCTCTGCAGCGGGAGCCAACAGTTCGCTTGGTTGCTGTTTCCCATCCTCCTCCACTCCGCTATATTAGCATCAGTAAGGGGGGTCAGATCACCGTCTGGAACAGCAGCCTACACACCCTCAAAACTTTAGGGGTGAGTGACATCATGTTACTACTTTAATACCCACGTGGAATTACAGCACACTCACACACCCACTCACGTTTTTATATTTAAAACCAGCTTCCTGGAGACCCAACGGAAGAAGTGGCAAACACAAGGAGATTCAGGGGCTGGACCACTGATGCTGTGTACATGAGCAACGTCCATAAGATTGCAATAGCAACTGACTGCAGGGACTTGCATTTTGTTACTATTTCTTCAAACAATTTGTTGGAGGATGTTCACCTATATGGTACACTAAATTGCTAACAACACTCAACTAAACTGCACAAAAATCCTAAATATTGTTAATTCTTTGTCTTATAATTGCTCACAGGGTTCCGTAGTGTGCCAACCTCTCTGTGTTATTGGCATAATGTACAGGTAGGACGACGTTACTGTTGTAGCTGGATATCTTCACTTGGAAAGCACTAAATGCATCACTTTAATCTAAAGGGTTTTTCCTTCAAGAGTCTAGAGCAGCCTCCTCTGCTGCTGCTGGGGGATGAAAAAGGAGGAGTCCACCTGATGTGGTTCCTGAACTCATCTAGGGGACTTTTCAAGAAACCATCAAAGAGAGAAAAAGGCCCACAAAGGATCTTTTTCCCAGTAGGTTTTCCCTTCTGTGCTTACTGAACTCTGTTACAGAATCAGTGAAAAAAAAAAAAACCCTTGACAAGTTGTTGATTATGCTACAATTTTTCCTCAAACATTACTCGAACTCACTGGTTTTATATGTTTGATTCTTCACAGGATCTTGGTGAACATAGCGACATGGTGTCCTACCAGCACATCCCCAACATCCACATGGAACCAATTACCAGAGTAATGTTTGAACCCAGTACCAACATCATCATGACATCGTCAGAAAGTGACACCACATCTGTGGTTTTTATGAGTGTGTCATCGAAGCAGGAGCCTTACATTTGGAAATTTAAGCAGGTAACCAACATCACAAGGTCATTTTAACTGGTAATACACTCACTGATATCTTGCCAGTACCACGTTGGACCACCTTGTGGTCCATGTGCCAAGTATAATTCATTCATGACTACTATAGCAGTGTGCATGCAGTATGTCACCAGCAGTAAAAAATATTTGTCAAAGTTTTAATTTAATTTTAATGTGGCTCATACATGCTAAAGTAAGCCAAGCAGCCCCAAGTCAGCTTAGTTCACTTGTCATCAGGTTTTGGACTATAAGCTCATTAAGAATAATTGCTTTATTTTTATTAGTGGGTTAATGAATGGTTGAACACGTGTACCTAATGAAGCAACCAGTGAGTGTATGTTGAATTACATATATTGATAACTTGTCCTTATATCATATCTTCTGAGTAACACTAGATCTATAAAATAGTGGGCACATGTGCTTGTTTTCAGGACCCCATCATTCAGAAACACACATGCACAGCACAGTCTTGATTAACCTTTTAGTGTTTTTTTTGGCAATTTGTGTCTCAAGTTGTGGGTATTAATTAATTAACTTACTAAAATATCCAGGTTTTTTGCATGAGAACTATATCTGTAGCCATCTGTAAAATTGATTAGCTGTCCTCTTTTGATGTTGATCAAGGTCAGTTAGAGCTGTGGGTCACAGCACTGTGGTCTGGGTGACACTGACCTACGAGGGCAGGTTGATATGTGAAAATATATATATAGCACTGAATGTTCTAGTATGTTCTAGTATAACAATGTTACACCATATTAAATGCTGTTATAACCATCCAGATTTATCTAGAAGAACAAACAGTGTGTGTTAAAATTCACTCCCACTGGCTGCTGAGAAATGAGTAAAACTGGGTGGTGATACTTCCTGTTATTCACAATGGCTTTTTTGAATGGGTACCCTAGGTTTATTCTCCAATTAACTGTCTGAACATTTTAACATTGTAACCACCAGTTAAAAAAAAACAAAACAACCCAGGCCTGAATTTTTCAAAGAAAGAAGCATTCAGCAGCATTACGTTTATATTTTCACCTACATAGAAACATCCATATACCATGCTATACCACTGCTTTTGCCTCATGTCAGGGAGCCAAGTGTTTCGACTACAATGCGTCCCTGCAGTTGATGGTTACAGGAGGCTGTGACCAAAAAGTCAGACTGTGGTCACGATATGTGACCACAAGTCCTGTGGCTACATTGCTGGGCCACCACACCACTGTACTGGATGTTGCAATCTACCAACATGTGGGGCAGATCTTCAGCTACTCCAGAGATGTCGTGAGTTATTAAAAATGAATCTTTCAATAGAATCTGTACAGTCATATTACTCACAATTTACCAGAAATGCACATTTGGAATTTTTGTGTGGCTATAAGGCAGCAGAGCTTGTTTATGTACTAATTAATGTTGCTGTTTTTGTCTTCTTTTGTCAGGAGCTGAGGGTTTGGGACATTTCTACCCATCAGTGCCTGAAAGTTCTTGGCCTGCAGTTTCCCTGTCTGCAACAAGGTCGCATCCCAGAACATGGCAATTTTCCCTTCTTGTTGCTCAGCCCTCCTCTTCCTGATGAGATGCAACCTCATTTATTGGTGGCCTGCAAAGATTACCTGGCAGTGCTCAATCTGGCAGAAAGGAGAAGAGGAGGAGGTGGTTGGTTAACAGATGCAGGAAAGGAATTCGGGACAGAATATAAATGGGGTCCATCCCTCTCCTGTGCTTTGTACAACCCCACCCTGAGGCAGGTGGTGACTGGACACGCTGACTCATCTCTCTTTCTGTGGGATGTCGAGACAGGAAAGAGGCGACTTTACATTTTAAATGCTCATGGAGAAGAGGTGCTCTCCTGCATGGCACTGGACTCCTCTCACAGAAGACTAATCACAGGGGCTCATAATGGCACTATTAAGGTTTAATACCACATCTTGTTACTATCAGTATATACAGAAAAAAAAAATCAAATTTGATGCATTTGCTCATTCCTGTGTAAAATGCATAAACCAGAGTGTTGGCCACTTCCCAAGCAGGTGTGGAATCTACTAAATGGCCTAAACTTGCACAAGTTGGAGCCTATCACCAACTCTGAAGTCACTGGGTTGACCTGTCTCCATGACAACCAGCTACTGGCTGTGGGGTGGAGCCAGCGCATCACTCAGTACAGCATTGCAGGAGACAAGGTAAAATCAGGATCCCTTAAAGTTATAATCAACAGCAGTGCCACATAAATACAGCTGTGAGAGTTACTGAACACCAGGCTGAAAAACAATGTTTTATTTCCCTCTCCGGTTTCAGAAAGAAGAGAGAAAAAAGATGTTTAGGGAGGATTATAGTTTATATTTCTGTCCTAAAATTAAAATTGGTACTCCACGCTTTACTCTCCTTTTCTGCTCTGTTTCTTCTTTAAGTAAAAAAATGCTCTATGAATTGGATTTATTCCTTACAGTCAGTATTTCCGTAGCCATACATCCATCGACTTATGTTTTGAAGAAAAAGTCGAGGCATTGTCATAGCCTTGGCGTTGGCGGTGTCGGTGTTGGCGGTGTCTGTTCTACAAAAACTTTAACATTGGCCATAACTCGAGAACAATGACCCAGGATGTTCAAATTCACATCATAAATGTATCTACACAAAATCTCAGACGGTTTCTCTGTGACCTTGACACTAAGGTAAAGGTCAGCGGTGAAGTTTTCTGAAAATCCTGTGAATGCCGTAACACTATACGCACTTTGACACACACCCCCACCCCACACGTGCTGGGACCAATTCTATTGGGCATAGCATAGCATGCATATTCATTGTTATGCAGATGACACCCAGCTTCATCTATCTATGATCCCAGATGACAGACACCAATTAGTTAAACTGCAGGAATGTCTTCAAGACATAAAGGCCTTGATGACCTCTAATTTCCTGCTTCTAAATTCAGATAAAATTGAGCTTATTGCACTCGGCCTTACAAATCTTCTACTTTTAGGCTGGATTATTGTAATTCACTACTATCAGGCTGTCCTAAAAGCTCCCTGAAAAGCCTTCAGTTGATATAAAAATGCTGCAGCTAGAGTACTGGCAGGGACCAGAAAGAGAGAGGATATTTCTCCCATTTCTCCCCCCCCATTAAATCCCAAATCAGATACCCTTCCTCAGTTTTTCTTATTCACTCACCTCTTTTCACTCTATGAATTTATACACCACTCTGCATTTAATCATTAGTTATTATTAATCTCTGGCTCTTTTCCACAGCATGTGTTTTGTCCTGTTTCCATCCCCTCACCCCCAACTGGTCACGGCAGATGGCTGCTCCTCTCTGAGCCTGGTTCTGCCGGAGGTTACTTCCTGTTAAAAGGGAGTTTTCCTTCCCACTGTTGCCAAATGCTTACTCACAGGGGGGTTGTCTGATTGTTTGGGTTTTCTCTCTATTATTGTAGTGTCTTTACATTACAATATAAAGTGCCTTGAGGTGATTTGGTGCTATAGAAATAACATTTAATTGAATTTAATTAGAATTGAACACCCTGACAGTAGCTGCTGGTTCTCAGATTGGAAAGACAGTGAAAAAAAATCATTAGCTGTGGGTCAAGAAAGAAAAACAGAACAGAAAATCATCGCATTAAATGCATTACATAAACTTTTGATTGACAGGTGATTCTGGGTAATGCAGTCCACCCATTTATACCAAGAAGCCCAGATACATTAAGATGCAATAAAATTAGTATCACACAGTTTTAGCTTTGACATTTTTGCTACAAGTTCTTCCCCAGATGTTAAAAGCAGCATGATGAGTCCTACACAAACAGCTGTCACCATAGTGACTAATCTAGTACAGACTTAAAACAGAGTGTTTTTCTCAAGAATGCCGACAACAACTTGGGCTTTAGAAGACTTTGTTCCAAATTAGGCTCAGAAAATCTTTCCTCCAACAGTAACACTAAACTATATCCAATAATATAAATCAGAACTCGTGTGTTTTCCTGTCAGCAGTGAAGAAAGTCTCCACGGTCTTTTCAGAGCACACATAAAAAAAGCCACATCCACCTACAGCTACACATGCTGCTACACGGGTCTCAGTGCATAAATATATAACAGTCTGGGTTTGCACATTATTCTCAAGCTTCAAATTCTTGTGTTACATTTTACCTCTCTAACTGCCATCTGCTCTGTGGTTGGATTCATCTGTTAAAGCGAACAGTAGTAACACTGAGTATTTATGCTTCTGCAGCAGATTCTTAATGCTGCCCCCCCCACCCCCCACTGTTACATAATGTTTCTCACTGTAAAACTCCTTGCTTAAGCAGACCTTAGTTTGTCTTTTTTTTTTTTTTTTTGTTCAAATTTTTTTTCATTTCCAAAAGCTAGAAAATTTCTTATCAGCAAATTGCAGTTATATATGCATATGTTATACAGTATATGCCTCTGGCAAGATCAAATTCATCTGCACAGTATTCCTTAGATATCGGTTTTAATTCATTTAAGAGAGTGTAGTTCAACTTGAGATGCTCTCTTAATCAGCAACTAGGAGAAGGAAGTAGAGTTGCCACAACACAGACAATTAAATGTTATTTCAGACCATTTATAAACTGTCACAGAGTTGGAAGCATAATTTCATAATTGTCCTCAAAAAAGCTTCTGCAAATTGTAAGGTGTGCTTTATTTTTTCATAAACTCCGCATATAGGACTTGAAGGTGAGAGCAGACACGTCCTGGAAGTCCAGCGGCGTCCACAAATCAGACATCTTGACTGTGTGTCAGTGTCCCGCTCTGAGAGTTGTTGCTACAGCAAGTTATGATGGAGAGGTAGTGATCTGGAGGATGGAGACACAAGGACCAATGCTCCACCTACAGAGAGGGATGCAGGCATGGTAAGGGGATGCAGCTCTGTGTGCCACCTTGCCAAAATTTGTGAGTCAGTCTTTTTACTCTTCTAAACAGATTTTATTAAACTTGATGTATCTTAAGTGCAGCTTTTGACATGAAACAAATCAGCATTCCTCAGCATCTCTGATCACGTGACTTGTCTGTGTTTTTAAGTTGTTCATTCACATCATGATTCTCATATCACAGATCAATTGTTGCTGAGCTGTGACAAATGGGAATGCATTTACGTTTGGAGCCCTGCTGTCTTCACTGATGAGAAAACATGTCAAGAATAACACAATAAAACCGTAGATTAACAATTATTTTACATTTTAAAATAATATGCAGATTATTTTCTAGTTTGTTCAATTATCACATATCTGTGAAATGTCAGAAGAGCATGAATAACGTGTATTGTCATTTCATAAAGCTCACCATGATAAACGCAACCAAATAAAGATATTTCAATTATCATCGCACATGAGCGGTAAAGTTGGGAATATTCACAGCTGAGAAGCTAGAATAAGCCATTAAAGTGATGAAGTGATAATTAAAATAATTGCTCACTAATTGATTAAATGATCATCTGGTTCTTTCAGTTTTACTTGTTTCCGCTGTGATTCTTTACATAAAATTTAAAATGCAAGAGCCCAGGAGACGAGTTATAGAATACCAACACATTAAAATCACATATTCAGGCCAAATGTCATGTTTTACAAGGAAATAAAATGTTACAACTCTTTTACATTTTAATGACTGGTGCCAGAAACCAACCCAGTATTTCCATTGTACAGCCTTGCAATTATGGGTTGTCTAGCATGTTGGAGCCTTAGCTAATAGTAACATATTCATAATATTGGGTTGTTTTATGTTTTCTTTCTGCTTGTGTGTATCCAGTTCAGCTCTCCCTGTGGATTGCCTTTTGTTCCTTCAGCATCGAGCTGGCAGCAAAGAGTTAAGAAACAAGGGGGTTCTGGTGTCATCCCAAGGTGGCTGGCTGAGCTTTTGGAGCATCACTGGCGAGAATCATACTTATGGTGAGTGAGTTGCACAAGAAAAAGTTTACAGAAGGGACTGATGTGAGGCCCTTCAAAAAAAAAATAATAAAACGGATGCTGCACTAGAAAACATTCATCTAAGATAAAACTCTTAATTGTCTGTCACTTCTAATTCTCCTCCTCCCATAAGAAGGATTTACAAACAGCCCGTGCAGGCAGTGACAGTTAGGCTGAACTGTCGACTTGGCTGCCAGCCGGTACCATTCCTGGCAGCCCACAAATATGTCTCTTTCCAAATCCCATCTGTGTTTAGTGGTGTGGGATTCATGCACTGTGACCACTGCATATGGGTACAGGCTTGCATGGGTGTATATGAGTGAACTGTCCGTCTGTATAGATTTATATATGTGTTCGTGCATATTTCCAGCAGGGACGGGAATTTCAAATCATGACATAAGAGGAATACAAGTGATAACAAAAATCTGTTAAAGAGTTGCAGTTTGTCTCAGCAGCACGTTTGTTATTTAAGTGAAAAAAAAAGGAATTCTGGAAATTGGCACAAAATCTGAATATAAATAGATTTGCTTGCATGCAACTTGGAGTGAACCAGGAGACTTTTTAACTGCCTATAAAAATATAAGCAAGCCTATTGTTACCAGCAAATTTATTTTAGATTGTACTTAGTGCTTTATGCTTGGATGAGTTCATGAGTGCATGTCTATTTTTTCTGTTTTTTTTTTTTCCCAGGTCATTTCTACGCTCCAGAGCAGCCAGGTGAGTGTGTGCTTAGCCTGAACTCAGATCAATCTAAAAACACCATTCTGGTCTCAGGTGACACAACAGGCTGCCTTCAGATCTGGGACATTTCTTCCTGTGCACTGGAGATCCAACCTGAGGTGTGCTGGATGTCAGATTGCAATGTGTACTGCACCTTATATCCCCATATACTTGACATATTTTCTTTTCATGCAGGCAGCTTGTGAACGACCTCACCTGCTGCAGCGTTGGAAGGCTCACAAAAGGGCCTTGATATGTGTGGAAGTCCTTGAGGTGGCTGACAGGCTGTTTGTCCTGACGGCATCAGATGATGGTTCAGCTGGCCTATGGACACAGGATGGTGATCATGTGGGGCTTTTTGGCCAAGAAGTGATGTGGAATATCACTGACCCAGGAACTTATCATAGGTAGGTAAACGTGCTTGTTTCCTCAGCACTTTACCTCAAATAACAACAACAGTAACAACAAAAACCTATAAAGAATTACAGAGAGGGTTTTGGGTGTTGTCGGCAGGCTGCTTGGCCTACCGGGAGATGGGTGAGAATGCTCAAGTTGATTTTCTTCTGCACATCCTATTGCCAAATCTCTCAGCTGCAGTCTGAGGTGCTTCAGCCTGTTGGTATTTCTGCAATCTGCTTTGCAACCCACCTCCTCCATTTCATGCTATTCATGCTATGTCTGCTCTTCTAACACTCTAGCTAAAAACTAAAATGGTCCTGACAGAAATGTGTTCAATACACAGGGGGAAAAGGTCAGTAGAGAGAAAATAACATTGAGCCAAAATGTCACTCCTTGTTCATTAGAGGCAATAAATGCTGAAAGCGACTGCACACATAATAATGTGAAGCACAATTATCATACAGGCCAAGTTTCAAGATGAGGCTTGCGAACATGGCAGCGATTTTTATGATTAAGTCATTCTAGAGTATCAACAACTAATAGAGTGGCATGTTAAAGCTGCCAGCATCAAATGGAAGACGAGTCCAAATAAGCGATGATATCAACAGGAAGTGGTTTATAGCCAGTCTAATAAAGAGATGTGCATCATGGTTGAACGTGTCCTCCAAAAGAAACTTCCCTCAAGGTTCCACAAACATTTGAGTCTTTAATAAAAACTTCACTTTGGTTAAAGGTCGTAAACTCTGGCTTGGCCCACATCTTTGCTCTCTGTTTTTCTGTCACATGCTGGGTAACATGGACCATGAAGGAGAGAGCTGTCGGGAATAATTTAATTTCAGGGGATGGAAAAAGTGCAGTTAAAGTTAAAGAGAGAGTCAGCAGACGCTTAGAAATATAAATAAATGTCCGTGTATATGAGCCTCACTGAGGAACATGACAACATTATTGTTTAACTTATGGAGAATGTATATTTAATGTCTGTGTGTTTGAGGAAGAGAGCGACAGAGCCAAAGTGCAAATAGAGTGCTGCAGGGATGTTAGTTAGCAGCACCCTGGTTCCCTCAAGAGAAAAAAAAAAAAAATTTTCCACAGTGTTTTGAATTTTTAATAAGCTCTTTGTGAAATATGAGCTTACAATATTTACAACAAGATCATCTTTATGAATTAATACCAGTATTAGGCTATAAAAAAGCAGGCACCTCTAGGGATGAAAAATGACACCATTCCATCATGGTGGCCACACCCATCTTTTATATACAGTCAATGGCTGTGAAGACGTCAAATGGCACTGATAACATCTATAGCATTATTTTGATACTTGGCAAACAACAGGTTTGGGAAATGTAAAGGTTTTAAATTGTGGGTTATTTTTTAAATGTATTTTATATTAGAAAACAAAATTGGAAAATATCTGAAGATACTAACCACAAACCTTATTTCAGACACAGAAAAAAAAAAAAAAAAGCATTATTAACTTTGAGACAACAGAACCTGGAGTGGAAAATAATCATTCTGAGTTTTAGGACTCGTTCCAGCAGCTTGTTGTCAGTTATACTCTTTGTATGGATGCACTTTAACACTCTCTGCCACTGCCGCTTTGGCGTCTGATTCTGTGGGTGGTTTAATCAGCCACCCACACAGCACTAGACAACACTTGAGTGTCCTTTCACATACTCTAGTGGTAAGGGCAGCTTCACAAAGCTGCTAACATGTTTGTTTACTAGTTTCTGACCAACCAGTATGACCAGGGTTCTTCCATCATTCTAGCCCAACAAGCTCAACAAGGAAGTGAAGCAATACACCGTGCCTCATTCATCCAGGTCATACTGTGATAGAGCAACACAGATCAAGACTTAGGAAACAGTTTTCTTCCATTTCAGCTCTTTCGTTCCAGTCATCATAGAAGACTAAACCATTGTAACACTAATTAGTAGAGCTGGAGTCAAAAAAATATAGCAGCCACCGCAGCAATGATCATAAAAAGGCCCAAAAATGACAACTACCAGTGTAAGCCACCATTCTCTGAACAATCAAATTAAAAAATTAAAACATAGTGTTTTGTGCATTTTTACTACAGCTGCAAATCTTATGCTGGCTCACTAAATTGCCACTTAGTTATTGTAACTTTGAGAATTCCTGTTGTATCTCTGACAAGTGCAAACATCCCGAATGTATGCAATTACATCACAGAAGGTGTCAAACATTCACTTTGAAACTATCTGTAGCCTCATTTTTTTACCACAAAACGTCAACAGAGTATCACAGTAAAAATGCTCTGAGGGCACTTATTAGCTTGTAAATTCGTGAAGTTGAGATCTTGCATATGCTGAAGTCATTATGTCAGTTTTAACTCATCCAGTAAAGCAGTCCTAAAATGCACGCACGCGCACACACGCACACACACACACACACACACACACACACACAGAAGGAGCACACAGAGTACTCAGATGGAGGCCAGCTTCACCACAGAGATGGAGAGCACTAACAGCTCTGGTTTAAATCAAGTCTAACAGCAAACATTCTCACAGATATCGCCCTCTGTGACAAATCATCATCCAAGAGAGATCACTGACCTGAGTCTTGTCTATCAGGAGCTTGACACGCATGAAATTGTGAAACTTGTATCTAAAGTAAACAGTGGTGCTGTTTTGTTATGACACTCGTAGGAAGACACAGAATCTGAGAGAAGAGAGGAGGACTGAGAGTGAAAATATAGAAGCCAGTGAGGTCCAAAGTCAAGTACCTGACCCCACTAACCACGATCAAGCTTCACATCAAGAATGCTGTTCTGAAGGTAACCACACACACACACACACACAATTGGAGCTATTGCCAGTCACATTTGGCTGCCCCTTCCAGTAATTAGCACTTTGATCAGATAACCTTCTGCACACATATGTGGGTTTGCACAGCTGCTGCTGACAGTATTCATAAAAAAGGGGTTAAACAGTACAGTGTTTAACCTGATACTCAGATTCGATCATGTCCAATTTCACCATATTATGAAGAGGAGAGTCAGAGCATTCTTCACATTCTCCTCCTGCAAAGTCTGGAGCTCAGCTCTGGAACATTTGGGCAATGTTCTCCTTTAGACATGCAAGCCAGATTGTTTTTTGTTTTTTTGTTTTTTTTTTAACTGCACAAATACTCAAGGTTGGTGTGTGAGGGTGTGTATCTACAAGACATTTCCTACACTTTCCTCTCACAGTCTGCCGTTGCTCAGAAATTGCCAAAATAAGCGATTAGCTGTGCTTTTTCTGCACCCAAACCCAGGCAGACACACACGTGGATACATTTACTCACATTTCATTGCCTTTTGTCATCCTCTTTCAGCTTCATCCACTGGCCCAGCAGTGAATGACCATGAGCAACCTCAGCAACCCATGGTAACCTGCTAGCACAAAATCAGCAGCTGCTGAGTGCAAACACAATTTTGCCATTTTCATCTCTGTTGTAGCGTTTCCCTCCTTTATGCAAACACACAAATTCATCCTTCATCTGTACCTGGCTTTGTGTGTCTCAGTATCCATGTGAGGACTTCTGCCAGACAGTAGCTTTGTGTTACGAGAGGAGAAGAGTCTTTGAGGATATCGACCACAGCAATCACTGCTGATTGGCTGTTCTTGTCTCTTCAGACTCTTGTGGTCCTGCTGGTGAGATTTGTGCTGATTACTTGATCTTATCCCTTCTCTTCTGCTTCTGCTGGCTTTATGAATACCTCCTTTGATGTTCTGGTGGTGCCTGGTGACTGCAGTAAGAAATAACTAATCTATTTTATCCCTTTTCAATCCACTCTGTCCCAGAAGAATACCAAAAATTCTGCAAATCAAGCTTTACAAGAATAGTTGCACATTTTTGGAAATGCACTTATATGCATTGTTGCCAAATGTTCCGTGAGAAGATTAATATCATCCATGGCTATTCAGAAAATATTAAGCTACAGCAACTAAATAGCAAAAAGCTGAAAGCCTGGCTCTCTTCAAAGGTAACAAAATGGGCCTACTTGAACCTGTAACCTTCACTAGTTACTAGTTAATTAGCTTGGTGACCTTTACTTTGGTTGCTGAATTACTAGAAAACTGTTGTGTAAAATCCATAACTTGGTGATTTTATTTATTTTGCAGTCTTTATGATAAACATAGCTTGCACCATCCAACCATGTCAAATAGTGTTTGTAGTTCTTCACAACAGCCAAATTTTAATGTGGTGTGAAAGGCAGCAGTCATAAACAAGAAAGAAGAAATGATATGGTTTAAATGCTGGAATATTTTAAAACACTCTTGTCTGGAAAACATTCATAGTGTTGCATTTATTTATTTTTTAAAAATGGGATCATGTTCAAAAGAGAGCTAGACAATGATGTTCAAACACTGGCTTCCTGGATTCCAGAGTTATTTGACCATTCAGCAAGCACTTAAAAAGCATGAGGGCCCACCACATGAGTTACTGTTGTCTTCCTATCATCTTGAAGCAGTCTGACCTTTGCTGTGTCCCCTATCTCTCACTTTCCTGTCTCTCTTCACTGTAAACTAAAAAAGTTCAAAAAATATCTTAAAAAAACAAAACAAAAAAAGACTGTATATAATAGATTGACAGCTTCCGGGTCTCAGAAGCGTGGCTAAAGTGGAAGTGACATAAACTTACATTCTTTGGCCAGCAGGGGGCAACTCCTCTTCTTTCTAATTGTCAAAGTTTATGACAAAATGCACCCAGTGTTCAGCTTTTCCTTATTACTTTATGCTTTCATTAGTTTCAGGTTTTAGTCAATATGACGTGTAAATTATGGTCTCATATAAAGTAAAATAGACAATAAAACAGGGTACTAGCTTTGTAGTCTAGGTTTCTGGACAACACAAATATACTGGTCAGTATATGCAGCTATAAAAGGCTCAATCAATTATGGAGGAATGTGGCAGCTCGGTTTCACCTCCTTTTTAACCTCAGTCAGGCTAAGGTTTTCCAAAAAAGCTTGATTGATGGGAAGGGAAAATGAGAGGGAAACAGGAGCAAGAAATGAGTACTGCTGCTCTATTTAGGATGCATCTGGTGAGAATTTTGTCTTTTCTGATTCTCTTGATCTTTCCCTCTGTTGCTCTTCCTCTTCCTCTCTCTCCCTCTCTCTCTCTCTCTTCCTCTTCCTTCTGCCAGCCTTGTCCCTTTTATAAAACTACCACATTGTTCATTTGTGGCGTAGACAATGGAAGAGCTGCCAGTTCGTGTGGATTGACCACTGAGAGGTCAGAAAGAAGGGACCTGCATTGATTAATCTAACATATTTAGTTGTATTTTAAATTAAGAATGTTGAAGAATGTCTTGATCTATGAACCCTCATATTTATAAAAATGTTTTTGGATATTGAAAAGTCTGGTTCTGATTTTCCTTTTGTTTTGTTCTGTTTTTTCACTCATTCCTTTTCCAGGAGATGGCTTTTTTGAAGATTTGCCCACAATTCACTGTATGTTTTATCAGATAGTTGACTGGCAGCACAAAACTCAGCATGCAGCATCTGAAAGAAGAAGTGAGTCAGATGTAGACAAAGATTGAAACATGAACATTGTTCCTTTGCATTTCCTTTTGTGAAGTTGTTTTGAAAGTGCAAATTGAATACGTCCTCTTGAATATGTTATAAAGTCACTGTGCTGGCAGGATTTTCACAGTCACTGAACTGTCTCTTCTGCATTTTGTATTTTTTTTGCCCTTCGTCGCCCGGTTTCAGCTTTCATCTTATTCTGCTTTACTGCTCTCTGATGTTTGGCCCATTCATTGATACATGCTTCTTTTATATGTGTAAAGAAATCATTTTGACATTTTGGGAAATATGAAAATGTCTACACGGCGATGGTGGTGTGCTAGCCTTGCATAGTAGAGTGTAAATGGTGGCTCTGTGCAGCAGTACAGAAATCTGGCTCAGTAGCACCTCTTAAAAGCTTGCACTGTCTAAAAGTGAACCATAACTTTATAGGGGGGTTGTGCTCTGTCCTGTCCTGTGTGTTTTGTTTGTTTGTTTGTTTGCTTGCTTGCTTTTTGATTGGTTGCTACTTGGAGTTGTTTTCCCAGGAAATTACTGTACTGATTATGTTGTACTGATTTCCTATTTTCCTAGAAAAAATATGAAGAAATGAGATGTGGCTTAAGACCTTTGTGCAGCACTGTACATTCCCCAAGAAGTAATGGGTGCATAACATTTTGGAGAAAACTAAGTAAATTGCTAAGCTATAGTATAAAGAATGGATATATAGCTATGCAAAAACAGAGAACTGAACCATTTTGAAATAAAGTTGCAGTTCTTTGTAGATAATTTGAAGCTTCCTGATATGATACTTCTAGGTCATCCAAACAGTCATCTAGACAGACAAACATCAGAACAATTGCACCCCTTTATCTCAACAAAAGCCACCCTGTACTTATCATCACAGCTTGGCTGAATTGCAGAAATTGGTGGCACAAGACTCACTGCCCTATTTTTCTGTTTTCTTCCCACATTTGATTTTTGAAACGTCTTTGCACGTGCCTTCTTGCTTATTCTGAAGAAGTGGGTTAGTTTAAGTACCATACGGATGTTTAAGCGGGGGTGGAAGCAGGCTCAGAGCTTCTTCTCGAGTGTGTTTCCCGGGGATGAATATGAACAGACACAGCTGGGACAAACTGGGCAAGTCATCCAGAGAGCATTTTGCCCCCTCCAGCATCTTCAAGCCAACAGTGCATGAGTGAATTCCACCAAATGTGTTGTGTTGTCAGAAATATCTGGAGTCGGCTCATGAACACAGATGGTTTGATTTTAAGATAACACAACTTCCTGTCTTTTCTTGTGCAGTGGATTGAAAGCAAAAAAGTTTTGAATTTCTTTTTTTTCTTTTTTTTTGCCTTTAAAGCAAAGTACAACCAGTAGAAACTTAGAAAGTTCATTCGGTTGTGAAAAATGTTGGACTTTTTATGCAAATGCATAATATAAAATACAATACTGTGCAAAAGTCACCCCTCATTTCTGTATAATTTGTTTCCAAGGAGCCAAACTTCCTTGTCATTGTTTAAAGTGGTCTTTTATTGTTGTTCTTGTTCTTGTTTCAAGCACAAAAAGGCACCTAACCCAAGGGATGAGCCAGTGTTATATCTACATATAACAGACAATGCCAAACGTAACACAGTTTGATCAGCATAAAATAATATTATTTTACCAACAAGATGATTTCCAAGCATGGTGTGCAGAGTGTTCTCAAAATGTTTGAGAAAACTGGACAAATGGAGGATAGTGACAGTGAGTGTCTACAGCCATCTGTAAAACACGGTGGGGGCTCTGTCATGGTTTGGGGATGTTAAAATTGATGGAATCATGAATGTGGAAAAGTACCATCAGATTTTGGTCCACTTTGCAGTACCATCTGATAGGCAATGGCTTCTTTTTTCAGCATGGCAGTGAACCCAAACACACTGCCAATGCAGTAAAGAAAAGAAAAGACTACTTAAAAACTGACAAGAAAGCTGCCTAAAAGAGTTCAGGCTGTGCTGAAGAATAAAGTCATACCAAATATTGACTTTATAGAATTGTACAAACTGCATTTTTGAGTGATGTGCTGTATTTCCATGTATGTTTGCATATGTTTCAGTAAATCACTGCACCCATTTTCTGAGCAAAATATAAAGAAATGGGTGGTTGTAGAAATGTGGTACAACACTTTGTACAGTACTGGATCTGCTTTTAAACAAAAGCATCCCTTTTTGTTTGTCTAGTAAAAAAACAAAAGAAAAAAAGAAAAGACTGTGGTTTTAGAGGTAAAGCAGAAGCTCTACAGTCTGGCTAATTGGCAGGTTAAAGCTTCCTTTCACTGATTTCCAACATCAGCAACAGCTTCTCTCAGCCTGCTTTCTCTTCTGAGAGGGTAAAACACCCTGGAGAGCTACTCCCAGACATCAACGCGTCGTCTTGCCAGAATTCCACACACACACACACACACACACAAACACACACAGCCAAGCAGACGACAGATGTTCCAAAATACCACAACAGCGCAGATGCAGGCTGGGAAATGCCCTGTGAGGTTTACATTGCTTCACTATAAAGCTGCTTAGGGTTTTTAAAGTTGACATGGGCAACAAGCAGAAGAATTTGTGATTTAAACACAATCTGCTTTCAGAGCAATCAGGAAGAGAGAGAATAAGGCAAAGGTGTCCTAACACGGTGAGGTATTGGATTTCCCTTTATTTCCTCATTTGAAGTTGTGTAATGTTTTTTGTTCTCCTGCGCTGCCTTTTATGAATGTCTGTATCTGTGTAGATCAGCATGACAGGGCGACAGGGGTGAGGGATTCATGTGTGGGAACTACAGCAGGAAGGAAAGTGCAGCTGGGAATTTTTGCCTGGAGTGAGACAAACTGGAGGTCTGTAGCACGAAAGGCTGAATAAAGGAGGCAAAAGGAAAAAAAGAAGAGGGGAGTGAAAGGAAATGAGGAAAGAGCACGGAGGATGAAAGTTTAAATCTGAGATGATGGGATGAGAGGATTTGATGAACTGACCAAGAAGTGAAAATGGACTAAATGAGGAGGAGCAGAGTGGAGACAAGAAGATAACAGAGGGAAGGGAGTCGTTCCTCCACGTCATCTAGGAAAAGAAGAAAGGATGGCGAGGCAAGTCAAACACTTAACAGCTTAACTCATTTCTACACCTGTGCATTCACACATGCAAATTTAAATTTTCCTGTCAGAAATCACGCAGGAAGGCGGCCAGCTTAAACACACGATAATGAAAACTGGACTTGGACCTGCACACAAGCACTGGCATTGCATTACAGTGGATACGCCAGCTGGACGAGGCTTCATTCAAATCTGTTTAATAAGAAGAAGTGCATTGTACTGCTCTCCAAGAGTGTGTAAGAGTGTGTTTTCTACCCCCCCACTGCACTTGCTTTCTCAGTCTCCTAACGTGTAATTTGATGTTTGTGTACATACCTGCACATACACACACACCCACACACTCTACTCTGTCGCTCTCTCTCTCTCGCTCACTCTCTCTCTCTCATGTATACACACACACTCTCTTGCGCTTCCTCGGAGCAGCAGGTCCCTGGAAGCAGCCAAACTGTCACCGACTGCTACTAGCACATGCTCGCTCTCAGCTCAGCACTTTCTATAGCAGCTGCCAAGAGAGGAGGAGGAGGAGGAAAAGTGAGGCTGGAAGAAACAGCCTGAAACACAGATAGAGAACAGAAAGAGAGAGAGAGAGACTTGGACCAACCTGTGACTGCTTGCCTCTGCCTGGCTCACTGTGTGAGAGACTGGAGAGAGATTACAAGTGATGCCTCACATGGTCCAGAGCAGCACGTAGCCAGGACTTTTCTCAGCTTTCTTTGTTCCACCCTTCTGTTTCCATGATGAGAAGAGATCGCATCTTATTAGCTGCCACCCTCACAGCTATCTTCTCTGCTGACCTCTACTTCATCCTTTTGCCAAAGCTGCGGAGCAAGGGGCTAACATCAGGACACTCCTGCTCATGTGGCACCAGCAACCTCACCCTTCCCAGCCAGGGGGGTCTCGCCACACCGCAGCTCTCCAACTGGACTTCTGCAGCACTCCTGGATGGTACGACATTGGAACCTGCCTATGGAGGCTCGAAGCTTGTGAGACTTTTTTCTCACCCTCTATACAACATCCAGACTCCGGTGCTGGGGCCAGAAGAGAGACTGCTGCAGGTGGAACAGCTGATTGATTACTATAGGAGGAAGGTGTCACACTGGGAAAGGTCAGTGTCTGGTGTTATTTTTCATGATATATATAAAAAAAAAATCACATCAAGACATTGCTTGTTGTGACAACATCGCCACTGATTTTGCAATGCGTTACTTGACAGTGTTACCTAACTTTATTGTTAAATAGCATGTTCATGTTGGCTCATAGTTCCCACTGTGGTAGCACGTGTTGAGGCTTGACTGTGGTCGGGAGGCAGGGTCAGTGACACTGGGGCCAAACCCACCCAAGGCACACAGAAACACATTTCCATGAACTTAAATGCACTTTGTTTGTGGTGACAGACATACACCCACAGACAGACATCCGGATCTGTAGACAATTCTGTGCGTCATAAAACTCCAATGTCATGTGGGTTGGGGCAGAAAACCCTGACACTCTGAGAGCTGGCGTCTGGAACACTCTCTTTAAGGTAAACAAGGATTTAAAACTGCTAAAGCCCATCTCAATCTTTGGGAGTTGTAGCTGTCTTGGCTTGTGAGTCTGTCTGTCTGTCTCCCTCAGAGAGATACAGATATTGGGCTCTTACAGTGGAAAATAGGAAGAATTATGAGCAATGGATCTCCCCACTGTGCTGCCTTACAAATGTGCACTAAAAAATAGGCAGCTCAAAGGCTTGTTATTGCAAAATATTGCAACAGCATCTCAACATCACATCGAACACACCTTTTGACAGAGACCACATTCATAGCACGCATTTATAACTTATCCGCTTCCCACTTGTGTTCTAATCCACACTCTGTGGTCTGCACTTGTCCAGCGTCTCGATTACACTGATGTGTCACTTCAGATTAGATGAATGAGGCGGCAGGATGACTGAAAAACAAGCTCGTATTTTTAGCACTTTGCTCCATTATCTCATTTTGTTATCCAGCCTGTGATGGAGTTTGTTTGGGTGGAGAAATGGCAATCCCACTCAGTGTGGTCAGCTCTTGTTATGTGGTGCCCCTCTTACCACAGACAGTATTTCTTTTGGTATCAGCTTATTCTTACTCCTACTTTGACTCTAGAGGAGGGGAAAGGAGGCCGGGCAGTTTAGATTAGTTAAAACTCAATTTAGAAACAGTAGAAAGCCTAGCTAATAAAACTTGGCTGACTATAAATGACCAAAGGAGACAAGTGTAAAGTGGTAAATAGAACAAGCAATAAAGCAGTAAGTGTATTACAGGGAATGTATAATACACTTATAATAACATGCTTTTTTCCTCTGTATGACAACCTCCACAAAAACCTGTTGAATGTGCTTCGGTGCCAGGAAATTCTGAAAATCTGTGGTCTTTACAAAATAAAATACTAACCATAAATATTTAATGCAGCCAGGACAACTCTTGTCAAAAGAAGATTGGGTTGCAAAGTGGCTTGCAGGGGAAGCAGCAACTATAGGCAGTCTAAAGCAACCTAAAGAGCATGCTCTATATGATAAACATTTTAATTAAATTTATGAAAATCAAAGTGACTAATTGATGCAGCAGGCTAGTCCATTTTGAGAAAGTTTCATTGCAGCAACTCAAAATGGTACTCAGTAGTTTGTATGGACCCCACTTTCTTGTATGCATGCCTGACAACATCAAGGTATGAGATGACAGATGTTGCCCTAGAGGATCTCCTCCTAGATGTGGACCAGGGCATCACTGAGCTCCTGGACAGTCAATGCACCAGATGGACCAAAACCCATTGTACCAAAGGTGTTCTATTGGATTTAGGTCATGCGAGCGTGGGGGCCAGTCAATGGCATCAATTTCTTCATCCGCCAGGAACTGCCTGCAAGCTCTTGCCACATGAGGCCAGGCATTGTATTGCACCAGCATAGGGTCTGACAGTGGGTCCAAGGGTTTTATCCTGATATCTAATACCAGTCAGGGTGCCGCTGCCTAGCCTGTCAAGGTCTGTGTGTCCATGGATATGCCTCCCCAGACCATCACTGACCCACTGACATGCTGAACAATGTTACAGGCAGCATAACGTTCTTCACGGCTTCTCCAGACCCTTTCACATGTGTCACTGGTGAATCTGCTGAAAACTCAGGGCACCAGTGACCTGATAATTCTTGTATTCTATGGCAAATTCCAAACAAAGTCAAGTCAAAGCCAAAGAAATCTTTGGTTTTTCATTATTTAAAAATTGTCTGCATTGTAGATTAATACTAAAGTCTTCCAAACTATGAAGGAATACGTATTGGAATTATTTAGCAAACAAAAAAGTGTTAAACAAACCCGAATATGTTTTATATTTTAGATTCTTCAAAGTAGGCACCTCTTGCTTGGTTGACAGCTTTGCACACTCTTGGCATTCTCCCAGTCAGTTTTATGAGGCAGTCACCTAGAATGGTTTTCAGTTAACAGCTGTTCCTGTCAAGAGTTAATTTCTTGAATTTCTTGCCCTCTAAATGCATTTGAGACCATCAGTTGATAAGACTGCATGAATCTGGACTTTATGCTTGAATTGCTGCGAAGAAGCAACTTCTAAGGAAGAGCAACAAGAAGAAGAGAATGGCTTGGGCCGAGGAACCCAAGGAATCGACGTTAGACCAGTGGAAATCTGTCCTTTGGTCTGATGAGTCCAAATTTGAGATTTTTGGGTCCAAACACCATGGTTCCTGCACGTGTAGTTGCCACCAAAAAGTATGGATGAGGAAGTGGGACCATCATTTGTTTTTCAACAGGATAATGACCCCAAACACACCTCCAGGCTATGTAAGGGCTATTTGACCAAGAAAGAGGGTGATGGAGTGTTGCATCAGATGACCTGGCCTCCACAATCACCTGATCTAAACCCAGCTGAGATGGTTTGGGATGAGTTGCACTACAGAGTGAAGACAAAACAGCCAACAAGTGCTCGGCACCTCTGGGAATTCCTTCAAGACTGTTGGAAAACCATTTCAGGTGATTACCTCATGAAGCTGACTGAAAGGATGCCAAGAGTGTGCAAGGCTATAATCAAAGCAAAACGTGCCTACTTTGAATAATCTAAAATTTAAAACATATTTTGGTTTGTTGAACACTTTTAAGTTTACTGCATCATTCCTTATGTGTTCCTTTATAACCTGGATCACTTCAGTATTAATTTACAATGTCAGGAAAAAAAAAAAAGGAGAAAAACATTGAATGAGAAGATGTGTCCAAACTTTTAACTGGTACCATGTTCTTTACTGGTTAATCATTTTCTTTAGGCTGTGATAATAGGGAGGTGATAGTGTCTTATACCCTACAGTTAACCTCTGTTAACTACGTGTTATTCCTCAGACATATGAAACTCTACAGCGAGGCAGCGGCTCTGGCCAACATCACTGTGACTAAGCATGAGGTGACCTATGACCCCGATGCCAGCTGGCTGAAGTTCCACCTGGGAATAAACCGCTATGCTTTGTACTCCCGGGACGACCCTGCTATCCTTCAACTCATCAAGGACATGCAGAGCATGACAGTTGTCAGTTCAGGTGAAGGCCAGATGGGGTTTGGAGCATTTAGCTCAGTCAACTACGGGAAACAGTATCTTCTCCTGTGCTTGTTCCCATGTTTTTGCTGTACTGTGATATTGGTCATGGGTCTAAATTTGTGAATTGAGTGAAATTACATTCAGCACTTACAGTATAATTCAATAAATGCACCGTAAAGCTTCTATACAGCACAGCACTGTAATGTTTTTACACTAAGGACTGTGCAACTAGTATTTTATGCAAATGGAAAATCTAGTACCCATCATTTTCCTGAAATTTAACAGGTACATTCCTTACACCGAGTGTGCTAATTTATTAGCTAACGAGCTCACTATCTTACAGATTACACTCAAGATGAGAAAGCCCTGAAAGGAGCATGTGATTGCACCCAAGGTATGGTCATTTCATCACTCCCTCTAATAAGACTTTTATCCTTTCTGGGCCATTGGGCTTTTATTTTCTCTACCTCATATCTCATGTTGTGCAACTCTGCGTTTCATGCACAGTTTGAGTAACAGCATGAGTTTGATTTCTCACTAGCCTCTTTGTTTCTCTTTTTGTTTCCCTTCCTCTCTCGCTCACTCTTTCTTTGCTGTTTGGCGGTACCATCAGAGACAAACACACTGCTGCCTTTGTGATAGTGAGGATTTTGTTTTTCTTTTGTCTTTCTGTATGAGACACTTGCTGTGGGGCAAATAAAACTCAGGCATTAGTCTGCTCTCAAAGCCAGAGCTCTTAATTAAATGCTTGATGTCTGCATGCTCTGAGGGAAGCCAACGTTTCTTACCACCTACGCTCCCATCTCCTACTTTACTTCGGAGCAGCACGCAAACCAAAGCTTATGGATGGATAATTGAAAGTTAGTGACATGCCAAACAATAGATGCTACTTAGCTGTTGGCTAGGTAAAATTGAGGCTTGCAAATTGACAGAATACACAAGTAGAGGCTGTAAAAGCTTCACGTGTAGAAATAGAAACATTCAGGAGGGCAAATGGCTCATTAATGGGTTTATATGTTAGGTTTTTCTCCCAACACAGTCTCTTCTCTCTGTCTTACCCACCAGTGCAGATGAGGTTAGTTATAGTATATTCCATGTTTTTGTCTTGTCTGGTCCTTCACCAGCATCCCTGCACAGTGAAGTGGGTGACCGCACAAGCATCACTCACTGCCAAGAAGAAATAAGCAACAAAACATTCGGTCCTTCACTGTTTAATTTTAACCTTCTTACTCCAGTAACCAAAGAGCGACGCAGTTCATTGGCCACAAAAGTTGTTTGTGCCAGTTTGATCCCCTTTGAGTCATTTCTAGAACTCTTTTGATTGTATACCTTGCATGATCGTTAACTAATAAGACCCTGGAGTTTCACAGAGCGCTGCAGGGGGAGGTGTGTGTGCATGCTTGTGCCTGTGTGGCTGATCTGGACTACTGCTGTGACATAATATACAGCCAGTCAGAGAGAGTCCAGGCTGCATCCAATTATTTTATCACACGGAAGAGGCTAGGCAATATTTCACATTTTGCAATGCCCTTGGGGGATTTAAGCTAAAATCCTATGACTCTGTTTGCATGTTGCTCAGTGTTTACTTTTGCCAGGCTAACATGTGGGCCAAACGGTTGAACTCAGTGTGGAGTTGAAGTCATGTAAAGGAAATGTTGTGGTATAGAAATTGGCTTAATCTCCACTCTTGTGTACCATAAGACATCATGCTTCTGTGTCTCTCCTACAGTGGTGAAACCCAGCGGACATCACCTGAAACTGGCTCTGAAAATGCACAACTTCGCTAAAGCCATGTTTAAACCAATGAGGTGAGAGACGATTAGATCTAGTAAGTTATCTTCAGTAGATGAAATCAAACAAAACATGAAATGCTGCGTTAGGTTACACAGCAATGATATTACAGTACACAGGCTGTGTCATGTTCTATGCGAATTTATGTCATTCAGAACCCTCTAGAAGGCCATCTGTAATATCTTGATTATATACTACAGAGTGCTGGAACTGACAGCTTAATCACTGTCTGTGTGTGTGTGTGTGTGTGTGTGTGTGTGTGTGTGTGTGTGTGTGTGTGTGTGTGTGTGTGTGTGTGTGTGTGTGTGTGTGTGTGTGTGTGTCAGGCAGCAGAGGGATGAGGAGACTCCAGAAGACTTCTTCTATTTTGTTGACCTCCAGAGACACAACGCAGAGATTGCTGCTTTTCATCTGGACAGGTGCAGCCTCATTATCCCTTCACTGTTTTTGCTTCTTTAAACTGGGTAATTTTAGTGTCCTCTCACTGTAGTTATGTGACTGCTGTGCTTGGAGGTAATTTTAGCTTTGATTGCACATATGTCATTTTATTGATGCCAGTTATGTCCTTGTGTAAACAGAGGTGCTATGAATGTTTTTTTAGGGGGATGAATGTGGCCACACAGGGAAATAAAATGTTTATTTATTACTTCCATCCATCCTTCCGTTTTCTTTGCCACTTATCCAATTTAGTGACTGATGTTGCTTCTTAACGTCTGAACTAGATTTCACTTTTTAGAAAAGAAAGAGCTTTATTTGTCACATACATTTACATGCAGTGAAATTCATTCTCTGCATTTAACCCATCACACACATTGAGTATGTAGTACACACAGCACAGCATGGAGCAGGGGACAGCCAAAGGGCGCCCGGGGAGCAACCTGGGGGGGTGGGCTTGCTCAGGGACCCACAGTGATGCCAGCCCGAGGATTTGAACCAGGGTCCTCTCAGTGACGAACCCTCTTCTTCTCCCCTAGGCCATCACTTCAAGCCATAAACTCCACAAAAGCCTACCTGCTGGTGGTGCTACAGAAAAATCCACCTTTTGGGGAACATAAAAGTCAATTCAGAAAAATCCATAGTTGTGTGGATAATTCAGTCTAGACCAAATGGATGAGTGACCAATTCTGCCATCCATGGGGCACCTAAATACAATAAACAAGTGCCATGGTGCTTCACAGCAAGACAGTCCTAGGTTCAAATCCACAAGTCAGTTGTGGCCTTTGTGTGTGGAGCTTGCATGTTCTCCCTGTGTCTGCGTGGGTTCTCTCTGAGTACTCCAGCATTCTAAAGACATGCATGTTAGGTTGATTAGTGATTCTAAATAGCCAGTAGCTGTGAAAGTGAATGATTGTCATTAGCAGATAGCCATACTGGCTTTCTGTCCATTGTGTACCCTGCCTCTCCAGCACTCCTGTGACTCCAAACAACTGTAGTGACTGATGTCATTAAAGGAAGCGTTACCATACTGATTTGCTACAGTAATAAAATGAATAGAGTAAAAAAAACCAACAAAAACAAACAAAAAAAAATTAAAATCAGCACAGTAATAATTGGCCACTCAAAATCTGTATTTCATAGACTGTATATAAAAGACAGACACCACATGACAACACGTTTTTAATTTATTTTCTGAAGTCACAGAAAACAGCCTCATGGCTGTCTCCATCTTATTTTTTATAAAGCCAAAAATGATCAAGTTTGAATGCGGTGATCCCAGAATGCTAGCTAGTAGGCCAGCAAGCTGCATCCACAGACACAGATACCTGCTAATTAGTGCTAATGCTTCTGGGATGTGTTGCAAGCACAATTAGCTATCCAGCAAGCTGATTAATTTGTCAGGTATTTGCCTTAAAAACGTTCCAAAAGGTACCACAAACATGATCAAGAGGCCCATTTCAGTCACCTGAAGAAGCTGAGGGGACACCTGACAGACAGTTAGCAGCTACGACTCTCTGTGTCGCCATCAAATTATCAGTGAAAGCAGCCATGCTGCTAGTAATTCAACTTTGAACCTTGACAAAATTTTGATGGGTATGCTATGTAAAAATTTAGCCACAAGTTCCCATTCACAGAGTTGTTATTTCAAACACTTTCATGCTAGCTTCATTTTACAGTCCCAGAGGTTAGGTTTTGGTCTAAACGTGCCTTTGTGGATTATAACTCTTGATGAAATTTACACAATAAAAATCCTTAAATTAACCAAAAAAAAAAAAAAACCCACCCATCATGTCTTAGAGGAGAAGTGATGAAATTAGAGATTGTCCAGAGATAATGTGGCAGCATTCTTGTAATAGCAAGCTTTAAAAATATCCTAAAAATCCCAAATGGTCTCCAGCAATTAAGTCTAAAAAAAGAAATCCCCCTCTGTGAATGAAAGTATCATCTAGCCTCCAAAACGATTGCAACATTTTGGCTCAGCCCCAGATTTCCCAACTTGCTGATCAGTATAAACCACAGTGTCTGGACACAGATGAGGACACACACATCTTTATACAATTGCGCATTAGCTGAGGTGAGGTGATTCACTCGTCTGAGCTAGACAGTATCATTAACAAACCACACACACACACAGCATTAAGTCACAGCCGCATGAGACAGAAAACAACTCTAGTGCCACATCAACAGCCTGAAAAATAACTGTAATTACTCCCAAACAGTGTTGGTTCCGTTTATCTGCTCATATTTTATCTGTTATTCTTTAAAAAGTGAGACTACAATTCCTGCTCCTGTCTTTTCTTTTTTTTTTTTAATTGGCAATGTTTGTAATCTGTGTGTTGCCTCTCTCTCTCTCTTTGTTGTGTGTGTCACTTGCCACAAGCCCTCATCATTATCACTCGCAATCAGGGGTTGGGGAATGCCAACAATTTTAGAAACAGCAATTCAGCTTGACACGCTGATTGTTGTTTGATTACTGTTTGTGAGACATGAGTAAAATATGGCCTTTGGGGAGGTATAAGCTCTCGGTAGTTTATATGAACGCAGGCAGCTGGATTACGCAGTACGTAGGCTGTCAAGAGGACATATTCACTGATAAGAATCAGTAAAACTGAAGCGTGGGCTCCTGTGAGATGAGGATTTAAAGCCAGAGATAAGCCTACCATCACCTTCAGAAAGTTTGCAGCACACAGCATGAACTCCCTACACGAGTAAAAGAGATTACGTGCATCTGTGAGGGTTTTCTTCTGAATATCAGCAACCTATTTTCTAGGATTCTAGACTTCCGGAGGGTCCCTCCAGTGGTTGGCAGGCTGGTGAACATCACAAGAGAAGTCCTCCAAGTAACCCACAATGAAGACCTGCGAGCTGTGTTTTTCACCTCTCCAGGTAAAAAAAAACAAAATAAATCTGTAGTTACCCAAAAGAATAACTTTGGATTAGAGACAGCTTTCATATAAACCCCTTTATAACAGTTGAAATACTTGATTGACACTTGCATAGTATTTCAAACTCTGCATCTTGTCGACATCTTGTTTATCTCTGCCCCTATATCTTTGCAAACAAGCGTGTCTGTGTGAAGCTAAGCTTATCCACAAGTTATTTTTGCTCGGTTTGATGTTTTTCCTCACTGGTGATATGGCATCCAGCTTGAGGGAAAGGCAGAGATGATTGAAAAGCATGTAATCGGAAGTGAACAGAAAAACTCATTTTGTATTCTCCCATTTTTGTTCTGCTTCCCAAACAGCAAACAACACATGTTTCTTTGCCAAGTGCCTGTATGTTTGCAAAACAGAATATGCAGTGTGCGGCAACCCCGACATGCTGGAGGGCTCCATGTCTGCCTACCTGCCAGGCCTCAGCATTGCTCCCCGTATCTCCATCCCCAGCCCGTGGATACGCTCCTACACCTTCACTGGACGGGAGGAGTAAGACCTTATTTTGTAGTACAGCACAGTACAAACCCTATTTAACTGGCAACAAAAATTCTGCAAGTGAGCTGGTGGTTCAGCTTGAGGCTAAAGGAATGACTTTTTCAGCCGTTGCAAGACAAGTTGGTTGATGCACGAGCCAAATTCTTAAAATATTTAAGCTTCACAATGACACAAATTATTATGCAGAGTGCTTGCAAATCCACTGCTAAACAGTCCAAGGGTCTTTCTTAGCATACGGTCTCTTGTTGCCTGCAAGACTGTAGACATGTAGACAGGAGAACTGGTCCACATATCACTTTAGTTTTGAGAGCAAGTTTCATTTAGTTTACAGGAAACAATATGTTCCATATTTATCAGAAGCTCCTTCACCAGCATGCTCTTCCTATTCTGCCATTAGGTTCCAATCAGCCAGCAATTTTTATGCAAGACAATGCACTTCGTCACACTGCAAACCAGCTAAAACACTCCATTTAAGCTGATAACATTAAAATAATGAAATGCCTGGCTCAGCGTCCTGATCTGGATCCAACTGAGAACCTCTGGGCTGAGGACAAAGTTAAGGCGAAGAAACTTACTGGAGTTACAAAACTGTGGAAGAGATGCAGGGAGAGTAGAACAAGATCAAACCGGAGCAATGTGAGAAATTGGTAACATCCTGCAGACGCAGATGTGCTAAAGTCATTCCAAGAAAGTGGCCTCCACACTTCCTAACAGTTTTTGAAAGCAGCAACCATCAGTAATTTCATTTATTTTGCTACCAGTTGATGCAGTGGTTACTAAAAATCCTAATGGCACTGAATCAGAGTGCATGCTGTCGAAGACGTTTTCATTTCAGAATAAAAGACTTATTCATCTCCATTTCTTTATTTACGACACCATCCACAATTTTTGTAACCTCCAAGGAAGAGAGAGGCCATCGATCTTGTCATCGACTCAGAGTCCACAGTACGATATGGGGGGGTGTGCATTAGTGTACATGGCAGTGGTACACCTGTTAATGCTGCTATACTGTATATAGAGATGTTTTAAACCAACACACATCCAGTCTTTTTGAGGGAAGATCTCGCTGATTCCAGCAAGACAAACCACATTCTGCATATATTAATACAGATCTGTAGAGTTATCACCCATTAATCACATGTGGTGCCATATGAAATGAACAAATACAGCAAAGCTGCCCCCAAACTAAAGAAACCTGAGATAAAACAGTGTTAAACATTCCCCTGTGTGCTAATTTTCTAAAGAATATTCTCCACTGGCTCCTTTTAATTTCCTCTCATTTATGTTTCTCTTAAAGGTGGGAAGTGAATCCTTTCTACTGTGACACAATAAAGCAGCAGTATCCGTATAACTCAGGAAACAGGCTCCTAAACATCATAGACATGTCCATCTTCGACTTTCTTATAGGTATTTCATTCCACTACATTTTAAACTGTTCATATAGCACCAGACATTTAATATGCAACACTCTGGCTATATGTGTTAAGTTTTTTTGGAGTGGGGTGGGGTAGGTGGGGGGGTACCTTTGCTAAAGTCATGTATTTGTTACAGGTAACATGGACAGACACCACTATGAGATTTTTACCAAATTTGGGGATGAAGGCTTCCTCCTTCACTTGGACAACGCCAGAGGGTGAGACAGAACCACTATGGAGCATTAAATTGTGGGGTTTAATTTATTTATGGTTTATTCATCACTGTGACACCACATCGTGTGTTCAGGTTTGGGAAGCACTCTAAAGATGAGACGTCCATCCTGGCTCCACTATCTCAGTGCTGCATGTGAGTATGATTCAGTCTATAGCAGACTGTGGGGTTTTTCCCCTTTTAAACAAAAATGCATTTGTATAATTTACCCTCATAATGCACACATATTAAAGAGTAACGAGTTAATAAGAGAGAACTGGAGTAATTAAAAATAAATAAACATGAATTCTGGGAAGGAAACTAGTTTTTCTTCCCCTGTTGATCAGGATAAAGCGCTCCACACTGCTGAGGCTGCAGCTCCTGGCCCGACCAGAGTTCAAGCTCAGCGATGTGATGAGGGAGTCCCTGGAGGACGACTCTTTAAGGCCCGTCCTGATGGAGCCCCATCTGTTGGCACTGGACCGCAGGTTACACAAGGTCCTCCGAGTGGTCCAGCGATGCGTCCGAAGGCTGGGCGAAGACGAAGTGATCACTAAGGACTTTGTTAAATCCACAGGGACACAGGAGCCTGCCACAGACGCGACAACGCGCAGGTAACAGAGGACGCGCTCGGCTTCTGGCTGCTTTTGTATCACGGGAGACTCACAAAGAAGACTCTATACGTTTTCAGGAAAAAGCCAAGAGTCTTTAGAGGGGCTTTTCAGACAAGGAGTGAATCTCTGCAGAGTGACACCTTCACTTGTTTAAATAAAGACCCTGCTTGAAAACAAAATTAAGCTTTGCGAGTGGAAACTAACAGCATCTGATACATAAAACCATTGGTGTTAGTATTCATGAGACAGAGCTGCGATGCACTGGATTGGCTGTTTTTCACAAAATTGTTGGTTTATACTGTGGCTGTGCAAAGAGAGCTCTGTGTGTCCATGACGTGTAATTAGAAAATAAAGTCTTTATGTGATGACTCTGTAAGTTTTGAGAAGTTATCACCTTGGACTTTGTGTGTGCGCGTGCAGACGTATGGTTGTGAGAAAAGTGCTACCTATTAAACAGCCACTTAGTTTACTCCACCCTGTTTTCCAGACGTGTAATCCTCCCTCTCATCAGAGTGTTTAAACAGCTTCACGACGTCACTGTCAACTCCACCAGGCAAGGATACAGAAACAACAAACCCAAAGCAATTAGCAAATATGCATTTCATCGCACCGCCCTAATAACTGTAACCCAAGCCGACTATCTCCTGGTAAAGATTTATGAGTGGGTTTACGTCTGAACGTGTCAGCTTCTTTTTTTTTTCTGCTCCAACCAACCTGATAAGTGCCGTGTTCCCCTGTGATGTAGACTAAGATGAATGAGCACAAATATCTTTAAGAGACTTCAGAGCTGGTGAATCTTGCCAAGTGGAGTCAGACTTGAACCTGACAAAGCAGACAGAGAGGCTGATAAGGATCCTTTACATAAAACGGGCCCTCGAGCACCGGTAAATCCCTTCATACCAAAGCATTTGTACAGTACTCCTTCCCTGGAACCTTTTAGCGGGTGTAAACACTTTGAATGGCTGTCTAAAATAAAGGATTACCAAAGGAAAGCAAAGGAAGATTTCCAAATACCCAATGATAGCAAGTGTAGCGTAATAAATCCTTGTGTGTCACAATGCCAAGAACAACAATCTAATTTTAAATGTGGTTATTTGAAAATATTTGCTAAAAACTGAGTTTTAAAAAGCTTCAGGAAAAACTGAGTGTATTATTAACTGGAGAAAGTTCTCAAATGAGTAATGAAGAATTGTAACTGTTGTTTAAATTGTTTAATTTAGAACAGGGTTTGTTTAATTGAGCAAATTGATGTTACTCATTTGTCTGCACGTACAGCATCTTAATAACTCCCCCTAGGGTGCAAATGTGATATTACATCTTTTTGAACATATTGTATATGTTAAGGAACATGGCCGGTAGGTGCTATTAAACATACTTTTTTTGTGTATGTTTGCCTTTAGAACTAGATGTTCTGAGGTGTTGAACTGTTGGTTGGGTAAAATATGAAATATGAAGAATGTCGCCTGGACTAAACAGCTTAATGAAGACAATGAGTAGTAGTAGATCCTTCTAATGCAAACTATTATTGTCTTTTGATAAAATAATAATGCAAAGAAACAAGTACAAGCCCATCAAGACAAAACAGTCACCAAAACAGAATCAGGGCTGTAAATCATTTGGTTCCAATTTAATAATTTAACTCTTAAAACAATCTTGCAAAGACAACATTTTGACCTGAGGAATCTTCTTGAGGAAAACATGTTCAAAGTATTTCAGTATTCTTTATGGCACAGTTATAGTTTATGCTTTAATGTCTTGGGCATTAAACTATCTCAGTTAAGATTTGAGCTTTTCCCAGTAAAATGTACATCACTTAAATCTACAACACAAGTCCAGTATTGATTGTGCAGTGCAAAAGTCTTGAGCCACCCCTCATTTCTTTATATTTTGCTAGGAAAATGGGAGATAGGTACAACGATTTATTCATCTGCTGTAGTTTTTAGGCTTGACACTTCTTTTGTCCTCCACCTGTCCAGTTGTCTCAATTTTTACAAGGACACACTGCACAGCATGCTGAGATATGCTGGTTAATAGCGCTTTGGGAATCACTTTTTGGTGCAAAAAAAAAAGTTTTTGGGGGTTTTTTTGCCTTGAATTTGAAGGATTCATAGGTCAGTGTTAAGTGGCTTAAAAAAAAAAACATTCCTTGGAAAATGGTCTGGTACAAGGACTGGACTGGAAATGAGTAAAAAAAAAAAAAACTGCCAAGACTTCTGCACAGCAATGCAAGTCTTTAAAAAAAAGGAATAAGTCTGAGACAAAGCTGAATTATTTTTTAATTTTTTATTGCTTAAACTGCCATCTGGAACAATCTATACCAAAAGGATAAACATCTTTGCACATACAGGAGGTCAAACTAAATACAGGGCAGAATAGAAAAAGAATGGTCCTCTGATGGTCTGCAGCTCTCTGAGCTGCAGGCCTAACAAACTCATTGAAGGTCGGGCTTGCAGGAGTGACTTCTACTGTGAGCCCAGGTTAGGTAAGCTAAGGCAAACCGGGACGACTGCAGTGTGGCTAAAAACATTTTGGACTCAAACCGATGATGCAACTATTTACATGAAAACAATATTCTGACAGAAAGGTGAAACCCTCTCCCCTAACGGAGTCATTTCCTGGATGTGTTGTCGGTGGACACAAATCCACACGTAAGCCACATCCACAAGGTTTAACCTGAGGGTTAGGGGCATGATGATCAGTTTTAAGTGTGAAGAAAGATACACTCACATCCATGAGGTCTTCTCACCAACCTGACTACCCTGCAATCGGCACATAAAATCAAACACACATCTCAGTTCTAAGCGAGTACAAATGCTCTGAGTGAGACCCAACAGAAACATGATTATAGGTCATTTCTGGTAACAGATAGCGATGCAGGAATGTAGAGTTAAGCGTAGAATCCAGAAGTCAACATCGTGTGATTTGGTAAAGAATTTTTTTTGTTTTTTTTTTTTTTAAAGAAAGATTTAATATTTTATGGCATCTAAATAGTCATGAAGCAGTTTAGCTAAGGAGTAACAAACCAAATATTCGACAGCATTCCTGTCAGGAAGCTGCAGGACACTTTTTTTTTTTTTTTTTTTTTTTAAATACACACTTCCATTCATACCAGATCACTGGATGCCTAAAACATCATGCCAGGTAAGCATAGAGAACAGGTCACAAGCTACTCTGATGAAAAGACAGCCACCTTTTCAAATAGGCAATAAGCAATGACACTAGTTTTAAATAAATATCCGCTCACTCTGCCTGTCAGCTCACCTGTGAGAAGCTTTGATACAGAAATACTTCAGATGTCCTGAAAATCCTTTAAACCACTTTGTATTCCCACTTCAATAAACCTTTAATTATCCCTTTGATCTATTTTAAAATGTTTTTTTTTTTACCCATGACATTTTACACAATACAATTACATACTGTTTCGTCAGTTGACAAGAAGAAGCATTTATTTTACTTTGTGGCACTGGACACCTAAAATAGAATTTATGGAAAAATAAGTGTTTACAAAAGACAGTTCAACATGTTTTTGTTTTGTTTTTTTTAACGATCACCATCACTCCAAACCATAAGCTTATCATTTAGTCAATGATAATAATATAACTAGGATCATTTTAACTATACTATGATAACATTTTGATTACAAACCATAGCAGAAGAGTGACCAAGTTATTTGGTATATACTAAAGAAACTGAATACTGAAATACACTTAATACTCTTTTTTTTTTCTCCTTTCTTATTTATTTATTTATTTTCCTCAGAGTAGTCAAGGCAGTTCTTGTATGGTCGTCCTGTCAATTAAGATCTACAGGGTGATAACTACTTCCTGTCTGGAACAGAGCACACACTGCATTTCCACGGCTATGCATCTTTGCATTGTGACAGTAATCAACATTTGGCACTAGCCTGGTAGCTGCACAATAAAAATCTTTGTTGTACAAGCTCTCTCAAACTAAGCAAAACAGACATCGTTTTCTCATCGTACCAATCAAAGATAACCAAACTGGAGCATTAAGATCATCACTGAAACCTCTTCACGCCCTCTACAGTTTCTAGGTTCTGCTCTACTCTGTTGTGTAATCAAGCTAATTGATGTCAAAAAAAAGGAAACTCTTCAATTCAGTCTGTAAGAAAAATAATTTCACTGAAAGCGCGATGTAAAGTCTGATTGTCTGTCTCATCAGTCTGAGAACCTTTCAGATCTCCCGCTTCGTACTGAAAAAAAGAAAGCTTAACCAGCAAATACATATATAACATAAGTAACATGTGGTGTAACTGTGCCTACAAGGTAGCGTACAGCAGCTGGTACAAGCGCTGGTGAATGGCTAAAAAGTCACATCCGCGTGACCGGTGGGAACAACAAAATAATCTGTGTGTAAAATAAAGAGTGGGAGTGGGGAAGGGAACTGAAATCGGAAGAAAGTGACAGAAAGCAAAAAAAGCATTGGTGGACCCTGGGTCTGAAAGGAGAGAAGAAGAGGTGGAGAGGGTGCAGGGGAGAGGAGAGTGTGAGGACAGACGCTCCCTCAGACAGACAGCGAGACAAAGCTGTTGTACTGTT
Organism: Archocentrus centrarchus; assembly: GCF_007364275.1. Taxonomy (NCBI): domain Eukaryota; kingdom Metazoa; phylum Chordata; class Actinopteri; order Cichliformes; family Cichlidae; genus Archocentrus; species Archocentrus centrarchus. The sequence continues at coordinate 6,826,969 of NC_044364.1, forward strand.
GGATGTTGCGTTTGAGGATGTCTGAGCAGGGACCCAGCACGCGCTCGAAGCGGGGCCGGTCGAGCTTGACGCACTTCAGGGGGCCGCGGGCGACCACGGTGGCAGCACGGGGGCGGTTCATCAGCAGAGCGATCTCACCTGAAAAACAGAGAAACAGTGTCACAGATTCAAAATTCAAAATCCATGCTTCAGTGTCACACGCAGAGACACGTACACAGAAATATACGTCATAGTCACAAACATCCTGTTTTTCCCCAACTTTTAATACATCCCCATCATTTTTTTTTCACTTCAAATAACAGAATATTGAGTTAACAGCATGATATATTTACGTAAATATATAAATGACTTTAGTTCTTACCAAAGTAGTCTGATGGTCCTAATCTCCCAACTTCCACAAACTCCTCGTTCTCTGAGCGACGCTGCAACACAGCTGCAGAGCCCTGAAGAACACACACACACACACACACACACACACACTTGTTTGTCCCTTAAGTTACAGGAAGTCTTGTAAGAGCAGAAGACAGTGCACTTTAAAACAGCACTAACTCATTGACATGTATCAGATGGTATCAAAAGGTTGGAACTGAAATATTGCATAATGTGAGATTTTTCCATTAATTAACTTTCTGGCAGTTACTAACCAGTTTTCACTGACGAATCATCTTCCCAACACAGTTTAGTGTGAAGCAACAAATTCACATGACCACAAGAGGGCGTGTGTGCAGAAAACACAGGCCCACAACTATAAGCACTAAAGGGGAGATACCCTGTTCATTTCCAGCCTCTTATTTTTTTATTCAGTCTACTAGAACAGCTTTGCATGATTCAGTTTAATGCATGGCTATCTTATTCTGGAGCTTGGTGCAGCTCCTCAGTTTATCTAAATATGACAGAAAATGAGGAAAAGCAGGAGCAGACAAGGAGGCTCAAGTGCTTGACAAATGTTTGATAAAGCAGCAGACCCGATATATAAATGCAACCGTGGACACCACAACCACATCCTCAGTTTCTTAGTGCTTTCTGTATCAATTAATAGGTAAAGGTTTTATATTATGAGAAAAGTCTTGAGGTTTTTATAAACTTCCAGTATGAGCTTTAAAAAGCTCAAGTTGTTTACTGCCAACAAGACAAGACCACCTCCCAGCTTTACAAGCCAGTAAGAATTTTCCTCCCTTTCTATAGAAAACTGATAACCAATAGGAGCTGAGCTAAAATTCACCTATATTCCCACCCCCTTCCTGCTCATTTCTTTCTGTGGCTAAGCAGAGTATCTATGTGAGAGCAAGTAAAGCGATGAAAATACAGCTTACAAGTAACCAAAATAAAACTTTGACGTTCTCCTGTAACCTGAAGAACTGAAACCCCAGTGAATTACGTTAGCCAATGATGTCCCCATAGGAACAGCAAATGCCGTTATTTACTAGGGCGGGTTAATGTGACTAGCGTAATTGTTAGCTCTGATCGTACGCACAGAGGTCAGAGCTCTGGGGAAAGTGTAATGCTCAGGGACGACCATGAACTGTGGGAAAAGGGCTGATTCATAACCAACAGAAGTAGAGAAGTGCATGTTCACGTCATTTTACATGCTTCAGTGCAGTTAAACTCAGCTGGCTTCCTGTTAGGCATTTACATGCGTTTGCTTCTCTCCTACTCTCCACTCTCATTTACAGTATTTTAATACATCCAAATTCACAATAAATCTGCTCTCATGTACATATTTGCCTATTTCAAATGTCAGACCATTGATAAACTATTGAGTTTAAAATGGCCCATTAACTACAGGGAAAAACTGATCACATGCCATTTATGGAGCTGCTGCTCTGCCCTGCTGAAATTCTGATTTTTGAGGCCGAGAGGTTGTCAGACAAACTCTACATTCACGTATGTTAAAACAAAGACTGTGCTGAGAATTTGGCTCCATTTCAAAGTAAATTGTTCGCTCGCAGAGAAAGAAGCCACAGAGTGTCTCATTTAGGTCTTATCAGCAGCCGTGCACTCGACTGGAACGAGCTCTCACTGGCTGCTTCTCAATTCTTGCTCCAAACCACAGGTACGCAAGCATGACACAATAAAATGATCATACTTGGAAATTTGAGACCTTTAATGTGTGTAAAAGGAGACTTAATTATCAAGTGGATACCTCTAAGATGATGAAGAACTCATCTCCGGGCTCTCCTTGCACAACAATCTTTTGTCCATCCTCAAACTGGACGGGCTCCAAGGCATCGGCGACTGTCAGACGCTCCCATTTGTCAAGAGACTCTGAGGAGGGAAGGCAGGGTAAAGTTAGATAATGACAGATAATGCTGACAAAAATAAATAAATAAATATTCTGAATGTTTGAACCTGTTACTGTTTTGTTTTGTTTTTTATTTTAAGGTGAGATATTTTTAAAGCACTTTCAGGTTATTTTAATCTCAGCAGCAGACACAAGTAATGTGCTTCTCTTCCTCTATTTAAAGTTCTGGGATGAGGTTAATTTAAACACAAATAACCCACCTAAAATGGAGACTTTTCTGAGGAATTCCTCATACATCTTCCTCTTTCTCAAAGTGCTTCCCTAAAAGAGAAAGACATTTTTATTAGTGTAAATGCTGAAAAAAAAATAAATAAATGAATTGAAGAATATGTTGGCGGATTAGAAGTGTGAAAATGAGAACAATGGCACACATAAGAACGCTTAAGTTAGATAACAGGTCTGAAGTTTGTTCAAAACAGCAGCAAAAAAGCCAAAAACCTACAGAGCCAGAATAGATCAAAGCATTTCAAAACCACAGGTCTTATAAAATATCTCCTCACCATAAGTATTCTCCTGTAGCTGTCTCTGTCGATGCCCCACAGTTTAACGTTGGTCTTGGCTCTGACAGTCGCTGCCCTTGGGGTGCCATAGATGAGCGCCAGCTCTCCGAAGCTGCCTCCTTCCCCGATGCTGGTCACCCATTCGTTGTTCACATACACCTACCAGAATAGAAGGGGACAAACCAAAGCAATACGTTACAAATGTGACTTTTAAATTAATAACTTAACATTAACATTTTAAAACCCAGACACTCACATCCATCTCCCCTTGGTCGATGACATAGAAATTGTCACCTTCGTCACCTGAGGGCATAAAACCAAATCAGTTAGCATCACACAAAGACAGGCTATGATATGGATTAACGGTTGTTCAACAACATGCTGAGAAGCTGTAATCCTACCCTGCAGAATAACTGTTTCCCCAGCAATGTAGGTGACTGGAAACATTGCATCAAATATGTCACTGAATAAAGAAAAGAAACAGAGATTTGATCAGTTAAATAGGGTTAGCCAATCATCCAAAAAAGAAAACCTAAAAACATGAAGTCTGGTACCTCCTCTCATTGTCATCCAGGTGTGAGAAGAGAACATTCTTTTCAATAGCTTTGGCCAAGGCAGCCATTGTTTTGTAGTCTTTTGGAATGACCTTAGAAAACAAAATGAAAACAGGTGTCAGGACGCTGACACAAATATATATCACATGTGCAGTTTTGTAACACTCAGTGTCATATATGCTGCATGTTTTTACCTTTCTGACATACGAGGCGGCATCCTCTTCTGTGTAAACCTCTGCGCTGAAGGCGCCTCTCCGCCGGCGACCCTTTACCACAGGGTTCATGGGCGGAGACACCTCCTCATCACGGGAGTCTGAACGGGAACTGCTGGCCTTCTGCTGGTTCTGAATCTGCTTGGCCTCCTCCTAGGTAGGAGGGACAGGACTGAGTCAATGAGGGTGAAACAAGATTTCTAAAGCTGCTAATTTTTTTTTTTTTTTTTATTGACAGAATATAACGCATCAGCTCTCATTTAAGCAGATTTATATCAATACACAAAGACCAGTGGACATGTAAAGCTAGAAATTTTGTAGCGTAGCTAATGACTGCCTGAATCTCCCAGCCTTACTCTGTTAGCTCAAGTGAGATTAACTCAGTTTGGCTCAAAATTTCAATGCATTTGGTTGAATCTGAGCAAACAAGAAGCCAGCGTGCACCCCTGCACTCATCCTGCTGTTTCTGTCAGCAGAGAAATGATCGATACATTTTACTGTCCCAGTTCCACTGGCAGTCACGTGTGCACAAGCCACACTTTCACCCTTTCCATCGTTCTGAGGTTGATTTTTGTTTCCGTTCTAACTGAGGTTGATTTTTGTTTCATCACTCCATATAACATTGTGAAATCTATCAGTTCTACTCTAGCCATTATTATTTTTGCAAGCTGGGTTGCAACCTTTATGTTTTCTAGGGGTCTGAAAATGGTAGTAAACCCTGTGGGGTTCCAGTCCAGCCTGCAATCTATTTGTTCATGTGCACACACAAGAGTTTTCACTTTTTTTTTTACGACTTTGAAACGTATGTATTTCAGTAGGAAGTACATTTCCTGTTTGCAGCGCATATGCTGTTGAAGCTCTTCAGAAAGAATACATCAAATCTTTTTATAACAATAACCAAGTATTTTTACTGCCCCAAACTGAGGTGCCTAGTGTCTAGAAACACAGCAAACTAGAAAAGCAATAAAAAAATATTACATGCAACTATTTTGTGAAATCCCAAGAAACTGTGTTGTCTGGTCATAAAGTTTTTTCTTTTTTTTTTTGATCAATGAAAATGAAATGAGTTTGTCTACATGCTGCACCCAACTCTAGACTAGCCATGCAGTTATTTTGAAAAATAAAATAAAAACAAACAAACAAAAAAAAAAACCCCACTAGCCTTCACCATGCAAATGCTTTTTAGAACTACCAGTTTATTTGCAGCTGGCCAACCAGCTACCTCTAATGTTTTCATTATTATATTATTCTTCTGCATGGTTATTTTGCTACTCCTCATATTTCCAGACAACTAAACTCTACCTAAGTAGAAACTATCATCTCTCACCTCTCAGCTACTTGTGAGCTCTTTTCAGCATAAACAATGAAATGACACGGCTCAAGAAACCTTTTGCAACCAAGCATCTGCTTACTTTTGAACCTTCTATATTTCAATATTGACAAAAGCATCATGTGACAGACTAGCGATCTATCCAGGGTGTACTCCGCCTCTCACCCTATGACAGCTGGGATAGCTTCCAGCCACACTGCCACCCTGAACTGGATAAGGGGAAGAAAATGGATGGAAGGATGGAAGAAATCCTCAAGTTTCCTGAATGCTGAATGTGCAAACTTGAAGTAAAAGTGTGAAACTGTCCAAATTTGTATGATCTGGGCTGTAATTTAAAAAAAAAAATAAAATAAAAGGAACAAAAATACTTAATATTTTGCAGGGGTTTTTTTTTTATGTTCCAGAGCCAGAAAAAAATTGACAATTATTATTTGTTCAGCTGTACATCTTAATTTAACGAATCCTTCAAGTCAACCATCACTTTACTGATATTCATAGTAAACTATCTTCCAGTTCAGAAGAGGTTTCTGGGAGCCTGATCCCCAAGTGTATATGCATACTTGGCAGGTCTAAAATGTTGTTTACAGCTTCAGATATTTTTAAAAAAAGGAAAAAAAAGTTTTTTTGTTTGTTTTTAACCCCTGTGCACACTTGCAGAGTGAATACATTTAAGCCAAGAATAAACTGTAAATAGTAAAAGGTCAATGCTGTGCACATGTGTAAGAACAGTGGGAGTTTAAGTGGTGTCAGCTTGCCAGCTATTCTGCTTTAAAATGCTACAAATTTGCTGTTTTACTGTAAATGACATGAATCAGTAGGTGGCTTACAGTAGCTGCTCAATGTAGTAGAAGGGTGTATGATGCCCTCCCTTCACTATCAAATGGGGTGCATTGGTCCAAGATGCAGACATACATTAGCACACAAACCTTCTCCAGCCTCTCGAAGTACTCCCTGAGGAAGGCCATGGGCCTATCTGGCCTGGAGGTGCACAGCTGGACAATGCAGTCCTTCAGCAGCTGTTGAATGTTGTGTTTCTGCACATACTGCTCACACTCCCTCAGGCTCCGCTCCTCCTCGCTGCTCGTACTTCCAGATGCCATGACGACAGCCGCAACCCTACTCTGTGACCTCTAACCTTTTGTGCTGGAGAGGAAAGGAAAAGAAGCACGATGTCAGATCATCACCGCACAACATGGAGGACAGAGAGTGACATGGGGTAAGCGTGTCTGTGTGTCTGGATGAGAAATGGACTGACAGAAAAATGTGAGAATGTGAGAAAAAGCGCCGTCTCACTGTGCTGTGAGTGAGAAAGCACAGTGAGACGGCATGTTGTTTTTGTCACTATGGAGCCCGAGTGCTCCTAATTGTCTGGAAAACTGGTCATATGATGTGATCACACACACACAACAAAACTAAAACAAGCATGCTGTTTTTCTTGGATTTATTTACACAAAACAGTTTTAAGTTTTTGCCCCAGACTGAATTAAAGACTCCATTAATGAGAGAGCAGCCAGCTAAGGCTGAAATATTATCATAGTCAAGGCCTAAATTTAGACGAATGGTGAAATGTGAAACAGGCCAAAAGCAAGCGCACATGATTGAGGTTTCAACATTTCACACCACAATACTGCTGCTGAGCAAAACAGCCTGACAGCTCCTTAGATCATCTGATCAGCTTCTGTGATATAAGTTTCTTCAGACAGCTTGATCTGGCTATGTAGTCTAAATCAGGAAAGCCTCTAAAGCCCTGATGTAACCCATGTCTGCCATTTAAAGGGGTAAACATGTTCTGTGAAGTAAGAGTACAATCCATTCTATGCCTGCAAGCCTATCATGCATGTGCATCAGTATAATAGGATTCGGATAATTTCTAATCTGACAAGGCCCAGGGGAGATTACTAGCCATGTTATCAAAGATGAGGCTGGCACAGCCTTTATACACAACTAACCACACTTGTAGTGGAAACTTGGCAGGCTTGCTTTAATCTAAACCTAGCACAGGAATAACTACGTGGTAAACGATACTGTTTTCGGACCAGGTGGTATAAATTAAGAGCTACGGCAACCTCTTCTCGGAGGGATCTTCTACCTTCGGTAGCATGCCAGTTTGAAATGTCAAAGTAGTTACATTTATATTTAAATGTTAATTCTTTGAATCAGCTCCTATGGTGCAGCATCACCTCTACTGTCAACTAAAAACTGGAAAATTTAACAAAATGCGATGTACAATGACCTTGCTAAACAGTAGACAAATGAACATACTGAAGGATGGATGCTAATAACGCATCTAATGGTTTAGAAAGTAGGGAAATACCATCCCCGTTAGAGTGAATATGAAGCAGATGCCCTGTCTGTAACACTGTCTAGGTCAGGAAGGTTTCACGAGAAAGCTGACGGGTGCAGTCAAGTTACTTAAACGAGTAGATTAATTCTAAAAAAAAACAAGAAAACAAGAAAACAAAAGAGCAACCCACATTGTAAAGAAGCGGCATAAACCCCTCAAATGAGCAACACGCATTTTAGACTTTTGCTAAACTACCTTCGGCCTAGTTTATGCATGTCAGGTTTGATGCCTAGCTGGCTAGCTCCGTGCAAAGGCAAAGCGCTCCTCCAATGACGCCATCTTGAGTTCTAGCATAAACAAACGAGAGACGGAGGAAACAAATTTCACCTATACAGAGGTCATATGTTCCGTGAACCGAAACAACACGAATACTCACAAGAAATGGTAAAATCCCGCCGAGCCTTTAGACAGCGACTCGGAATGCAAGATATTTCTCAAAGCGCACCGTTACCAGATCCTCCTCCTCTTTTCGATTTTTTTTTCCCGAGCCCTGGACCGCTGCCCCACCGGATACGGCTGAGAACCAATCAACAGCCGTCACTGACGTCAATTCTCCTCGTTCTGACATGTGAGCCGGTAACCCGTGGCAACCTTAAAGGAGACCGCAGGGAAACCGTGACGTCAAGGAAACAGCAACGAAATCGATTAATATTTGATTTTTAAAAGTGGTAGTGGTAAAAGCCACAGCAATGCAAACCTCAATTACAGTGATAAGTCTGTCGTTTAACTTGTTACTGTAAACAACTTTAAAGAAGCAACATCAAAAGCTGAACTAGCCTACTCATTAGGAAGAGCCATGTCTCACAGGAGTGTTGTTTATTATATAGCTAGATATACAGGATTGTTATGACTGATACATTGCTGTGTAAACAGAACATTAATAAAAACGGGATTTAGCTAGTTAATATATACTGTGTTATAGTTAACTGAGTAGTTCAATAATATGACATGTATTTCACAGATTATATTGTGATTTCTAGTGAGAGCACAGTGCAGGTGGAAGAGAGTCTGGAGAGGTGGAGGTATAATCTGAAGAGAAGAGGGATGAAAGTCAGTAGAAGCAAAACAGAATACAGGTGTGTGAATGAGAAGGAGACAGGTGTAACAGTGAAGCTGCAAAGAGTAGACATAGTGGCAGATGAGTTTAAATATCTGGGGTCAACCATCCAAAGATTTGGACAGTGGACAAAAGAAGTGAAGAAGAGAGTGTGGGCAGGGTGGAGTGAGTGGAGATGAGTGTCAGGGGTGATTTGTGACAGAAGGATAACAGCAAGAGTCAAAGGGAAGGTTTACAAGTTGGTAGTGAGACCTGTCATGAGGTATGATTTGGAGATGGTGCTGACAAAAAGACAGGAGGCCAAGCTGGAGCTTTTCATCAGGAGTGGCCAGGCTGGCCAAGATTAGAAAGGAGTACATCAGAGGGAGAGCTCAGGTTGGAGACAAAGTTAGAGAGGCAAGGCTGAGATGGTTTGGAGATATACAGAGGAGGAATAGTGGATATATTGGACAAAGGATGTTGAATATGGAGCTGTCAGGCAGGAGGAAAAGAGGAAGACCACAGAGGAGATTCATGGATGTAGTGAAAGAGGACATGTAGAGGGTTGGTGTGACAGGATGCTGAGAATAGGTTGAGATGGAGGTAGCCAAAACAAACACATCAGAATGAATGTGGGGAGAACAAATCATGGTGCTCTGAGAGAAAATGTGAGCACACTGGTGAGTTTGGCAACCCAAAGTGATCTGGATGAAGAGCAGGATCTTTTGCACTGTGAAGAAAAATCCCTCACAGCAGCCCACAGAGCAAACACAAATCTGCCATAAAGATAAAAATTAACAAGAGAAAATACAGAGAGCTCATCATAAGATGTAAACCCCTCACAAGTCTCAGGAAAAGCATATTACATCCTCTCTAAAACATGTGTGATACATGGGCATGCATGGCTTCGAACAATATTGGGTCATTAGTGTTCAGTGATGAGGTCAGAGAAGACGGAGCCAGATCAGTGTACCGGGACATGTCGTCAGCTCAGATTCAGTCAAATGCAACAAACTTGACTGAATTTTTTTTTTTTTACAGTAAAGATGGAACAATGAACCCAAATAATCCTGAAAAGCAACCCAAAAGTGGAATATTCTGAAATGGCCAATAACCTGATCTGAATCTCAACAAAACCAAACTAACAACTGAAAACAGCTGCAGCAAAGGCCCAGCAAAGCATCATAAGGTAGGACACCGCTGTTTAGTGATAACATGGGATCTGTTCAACAAAGAATTAAAAAGCAGGCTTGGTATTTATGACCATGTTATTTGTTCAGTAGCATTATTAGTTGATAATAAGGGACATGTATTAAAATACATTAAATTAAAGCAGGAAGTCTGCACTTCAGCTGCATCTTGAGCCATTTAAAATGTGGTGGCTCACAGAGTCAGCAATATGAAAAATAACTTACTGTTTAAACGTTTCAGGACCTGTTTGCAGAAATTCAAATCAGTAATGATTTGCACATCCAAATTTCTGGTTTAATTTTTTTTTATTTTTGCAGGAAAAAATGTTTTTGCTGGCTAGAAACACAACATAGGTGAACAGCCACCACAAACTGCAACTAAAGCAGCAAAGACAAGAGCAGCGTTTGAAAACAGCACTTAAGGATCACAGTTTTTGGCTTTCTTTGGGTCACAGTTTCTCCTTATTATTAAAAGCTTTAAAATGACATGCTTATATTTCTGCAGGCAAATTATGTGGGGAATGTGCTGCATTTTTTATAAAAATAGAAACTGGTGAAATTATCGAAATGTCACAAATTGTCATTTTTTACATGATAAAAGTTTTTTACGGGTACATTATGGGAGTGTTTTCATGTTATTCTACTTAGAAATAATGGCTAAAAAATTGAACCAAAAATATCTTTGTAAAGTATTTGAACGCCCCCTCTGTGGGGCTGCTGACGTGTCGTTGCGTTTTACCCAATTAAATCATCAAAACAATTCCTCGTGACAAGACTGAAAGCAAAACTGGCCAATCACCAATCTTTTCTCTAAAATAGGCCACTCGATTGATTGATAGCTGTTCAGCGAAACCATTCTCGGGGTTTTATCAGCTTGGCCATTAGGAACGCCGGAGAGGAGGGCTTAACGGGCTACTGGTAGCCAATCGTGATGCACCTCGGGGTGACGCATCCTCCCATCAGCTGTTTTTGTTTTCCTGTGTGAACACTGGAAGTTAATAACATAATAATAACAACAGAGTAGACTCTCCAAAGTGAAACGGCCATTAGGGAGCTGTTATCGTTAATCTTTGCTCCTGTTCAGGTTTGGCATAGCAGCACACACTCTGCTTATGATGTGTACCAACTGAGCCAGCCTGCCCGGACATTCCTGTCCCCGAAGAGTGCGAGCGTGGCGCTTACAGTCGGGGAGCAGCAAAGGGGAAGCGGGCTCCGGCGGGGATCGACCCGGGCCCAAGGCCTCCGACCTCGAGAAGAGGGGAGAATTTAGCGGCTGGGATGGAGTCCCCGGACCTATCTGACGACCCCGGAGCGCACCGAGGTTTCATCTGTGCCTCGTTTAACCAGGACACCACGTAAGCGACCTGCGAGCTGGGCCCTGCATGAACTCGGGCTCCTTGATGCACCTGACCGTTGCATAATTATTTTCAGCCTCTTTTCCATAATTCGGTTTAGTTTCTGATAGGACTTTTTTTTTTTTTTTTTTTTTTTTACCACAGAGTTGTATGAGTGCATGCGGAATGAAGCGAGCTTTTTGTATGCACCATTAAAACTTCTAGATGAGTCACTTAGAGCTGGATGTGAAGTAGGCCACTGTGTTAATCTTAAAGGCCTGTTGCACTTTAAACTAGTCATCAGTTAGTACTGTAACCACACTTCTGACTGCCGTGTAACAACGCAGTTTGACACATTGCATTAAACCCAGGCCTATAACGGTCTCTTGCTTACATCCAGAATTATTTGTTAATAATGAAAATAAATGCAGTTAAAAAAAAAAAACTACTTTACAGTATCCCATACTGAACTAAGAATTAACAAACTTCTTGAGTTTAGGGAGCTCCTTTGGGTACGCTTCAGGCTAAACAATCACATAGGCCCTCTGACCACAATGCTATTGTGCTCTTCTCATCTCCAGCTGAGAAAAGAAGGCAGGCATCTTTAGGGAAATTAATCACTTTTAATGGTAATTCGCAGCCCTATGCTCCACAGGGAGCCAACAGGCATAGAGAAGAATGGTAATAGCTTTAAGGCTGTGTTGCCTAAACAAGATAATTAAACAGGTGCCAAAAACCTCTGCATATAAACAGAAATTTGCCTTACATTCCTTCAGGCAGGCTTAGCTGTCCTAAGCCTATAACAAAGCTGTTTTGTGATCTGATAACCATGTCCTAGCCCTGTTGTGGTCATGCTACTATTACATCATGTCCAATGATGTTTCAGTTATCAGCAGAGCTGTAAAGAAGTAACCTCAGGCTCACTGGAAATTGCCTATTCCCACATTGGTATTTATTATTCCATTATATAGATTTTGCAGTGCTTTGCAGTACTAGTGACCACTTAAATTAAAGGCTTAAAGTGCACTTTGTAACTATGGGGTTATTATGGTATTTTTTTTTCCCTCTGTGTGGCTAAGATGCTCTGCATTTGGGTGTGCTTCCATTGTAGCTCTCTATCAGTGGGCACTAAGACTGGCTACCGGCTCTTCTCGGTCACAGCTGTGGACAAACTGGACTGCATCCATGAGGGAGGTAGGAGTGACACTGTTCTTTCCTTTCTTTACTCAGCAAACAAACCTGCATCCCCCCCTAAGATGACACAAGTACACAGTGACAGAAGTCTACACAGTATAGTTGGAGCTGTGGTCATGTTCACCTCAGCTTAAGCAGTTCAAACCATGTTTAGTGTGATGTGCAAAGCAGGCAAACCCAGAGGATGGCTTTTTTTTTTAACCAAAAGGTTGCAACAAATAAATTAATGTGGACTGGCAGCAAGTGTGATAGTGGTTAAACCATGCTCACTACTAATAAATAGATAGGATGTTATATATGTGATTAGACGATAAATGCACTGTTGATGTGAGGTACTTTCCATAACTTTTCTGAGTAAAATATGCAAGTATTCTAGATCTTTCTTTTGTTTTCCTTCCCAGTGGAGTGTCCGGATGTCTACATAGTGGAGCGACTGTTCTCCAGCAGTCTGGTGGTTGTGGTCAGCCTGTCCATGCCACGGCGAATGAACGTCTATCACTTCAAGAAAGGTACAGAGATTTGTAACTACAGCTACTCCAACAACATCCTCTCCGTCCGGCTCAACCGACAGGTAAGAACAAATAAAAGAGAGCTTTTGCATACCCGTTATCATCCTGGTTGGTGTTGATAATTACATGTTCTTGTGCTTTTGTTGCTCTCGCTTTCAATATTAGCGGCTTGTGGTGTGCCTGGAAGAGTCGATCTATATCCACAATATCAAAGACATGAAACTGCTCAAGACACTACTCAACACACCCACCAACCCCTCAGGTAGACTCCAGCTTTTAGAAGAAGTGAAAGCTTTGCCTCCTGAAACACGGAGGAAGCTTTCAAAAAGCTGCTACAGAGACAGATCGACGCCCAGATGTTGCCAAGTGGTTCTGCAGGCTGAGAGATACTAAAACAACAATAGTAGTGCAGCACCTTTAAAATATCTTTAAATAGATTTTTTGACAAGCAAAAACAGGGCACTCAGAAGGCAAATGAAAATAGAAAGCCAGTCTGTAATGGTAAACAGTAATAGATAAAAAGTATATGCGTATTTATCTCCTTGTGCAGGTCCTTCCAAAGCAGAGAGGCTCTGAGGGGCAAAAGCATGGTCACCTTTAGATTTTAGTCTCTAATTTAGAACAGCCTAGAGGGCCCCACTTGTGGATTTAAGACTGCCCTACTGCTTTTATATACTTTTATATACTGTGTTTTGTTGCTTTGGCAGGGTGGGGGTTAATTCAGATGGGCAGTGTTTAACTTGGTTTGATGTGATGCTATATGTTAGCCTAGCTGCTGCACCAGCTACAGTGGAAGCTGTTTGTTCATCCCCAGAAGGAGAGAGTTAGAAGTTACTCAGTGTAGGGAAAATAGATGCAATCACAACTACTTTTTACAGGTGAGAGAGTGAAACTGGAGTACAAGTGGACAATAAATCTGTAATTCATTTGCTTCTTTATTTATACCCCCCAAAACTTATTTTTGTTCAGTATTTTTTGCTTGATGGCAGTTATCTTAAAGTGTTATCTTACTTGAACATAAATGTCAATTGGTTTGTCATTATGCTATCTAATTCAAAGAAATTAACACATCTGTGCGTGTTGCTTAAGTAATATATGGTAACATGGGAACTCTATGGAAAAAACATAAGTACACATATGTATGCTGACTCTTAACTTCTGAATCTCTCATTTAATCATGCACATTTTATGAACACATTTTACATGTACAAGAACATGGTAAAGCTAAAACATAATGTCACAAAGTCAGCAAATGGACTCATCAAAGCACTGTGTTTAAAAGAGACATGCAGTGGTGCAGTTTTACGATCGAGCATATCCACTGGCCCGGCAGAATTATTCTGCATAAATAATAGGCCAAATTAGATAATGCATGTTAGCTCCATTAGGAGACAAAAGAGAAGAAAAAAAAGAAGATGACATAAAATACTAAACCAGCCTCTCTACTCCCTCATAGGTCTCTGTGCACTCTCCATCAACCATGGTAACTCCTACCTGGCGTATCCTGGTAGTGCCACCATGGGAGAGATCACGGTCTATGATGCCAACAACCTGGTGAGGCAACAAGGGGAAAAAATGCAGCTGTTTTCTTGTTACCTGAAAACCCCATGGGTTAAAAAGCAGCCCAGTGTTAAAGTAAACTCTTTGTCCCTTTAGAGCACTGTGACGCTGATCCAGGCCCATGACAGTCCCCTGGCAGCCCTCACATTCAACGCCTCTGGCACAAAGCTGGCTAGTGCATCAGAGAAGGTGAGGACTTGATTTCCTTTTACCCTCCTACTCTTTTAATTACCTATTACTCCATCTTGACCAAGCTTTCCTCCACAGGGTACTGTCATCAGAGTCTTCAGCATCCCTGAAGGACAGAAGCTGTTTGAATTCCGCCGAGGCATGAAGAGGTTGTCGCTCATCTTTTCTTGTACTTGTCTTGTAGTTTAGACACAACAAAACAAAACATGATTCATAATGTAGGAAAGAAGTTCAATAAAATTCTCGTGACATGAGAATGAGCAGTGCAAATGACTCTGTCATTCTCAACAGTTTCGTGTTTTGGTGAGTAAGATACTTTGCTCCTTTTCTGCTCAGTAGCCAATGATAGATGGCTGTGACTGTGCTGGGTAGGTTCCAGTGTCAGTGACTGACTGACAGTAATGTGAGTCCAGAGGTCGTGGAAACGTTATGCTGTAAGATAGTAAGGAGGCAGTCCTAGCGTTTTAACACTCTCACTGCTGTGACCAGACTGTGCACAAAGGTTTTCGGTCAATCCTTAGCTCATGTGTTTTAATAATACATCATTATAATGTTAGTTTTGGATAAAATGTGCACTTAAATCTTGTTTATTTCCTCTGTGTGTTTCAGATATGTTAGTATCAGTTCGTTGTCCTTCAGTGCAGATGCACAGTTCCTGTGTGCCTCCAGCAACACTGAGACGGTCCATATCTTTAAACTGGAGCAACACAGCCCAAGGTTAACTCTCAACTCTATTTTTTAAGTCACTATCTAATTCAGAAAAAAATGTGTTAAACTATTATGTTTATAATGCTATTATATAAAGTCATATGCTAATAAATATATACACTCAAAGCTACTTTATTATTAGTTACACCTAGAAAAGTAGTTAGTACAGGGTTGGACCCCCTTTTGTCTTCAGACTTCATGGCACAGATTCAGCTCTTTTTATCTTTAACTATAAAATATCTTATTTTCTTCCAGTCAAGAGGAAGAGTCCCCTACATGGTCAACATATGTGGGCAAAATGTTCACAGCAGCCAGCACCTACCTGCCCTCTCAGGTGTCTGACATGATGAATCAGGACAGAGCTTTTGCCACGGTGCGCCTCAACATGTTTGGTCTGAAGAACATTTGTGCCCTGGCTACGTAAGAGAGCTACAACAACACAGGCATTAAAAAACGAAACAAAACAAAACAAAAAAACTTCACATCTCATGTGTGCGTGTTTTCTTTGTCAGGATTCAGAAGCTTCCTCGCCTGCTCGTGGCGTCTTCAGACCGGTATCTTTACATCTATAATGTGGATCCACAGGATGGCGGCGAGTGTGTCCTTGTCCAAAAGCACAGGTGTGTATGCCTTAGTGGGATGCATATGGCATAAAGATTGCAATTAAACCCTAATCCTAAATCAAACTGCAGACTCATTTTGTTTCCCCTGTCCTACTGTAACTGTAAAGTGTGTTTTAAGTTTGCGAACATCTTGAGGCAGAAGGAACGGTGAAGATGTGGATGCGATCATTTGCACTATAACCACATTTGGAGCTGCACTTTTTTTATTTATTTTTTTACCAGAATTGTTGTAACTGTGCAGTCCACGGCTGTGTTTAGTCTCTTGATTAAAAACAAACTTGAAGTAAAATTGTGTTTTTTACAACTTTTTACATTCAAACACGTTTGTTCCTCGTGCATTTTTAGATCTTTGTGTATTCCTGTTGTCATATTACCTTTGGTGTTGAAATGTTATTGGGCCTATCTCTTCTGTGCTTCCTCAGGCTCTTTGACTCTAGTGAGGAGCAACTGGACCAGAAGGAAGAGGAGAACCCAGAGGATGGTCCTCCACAACCAGTCAGCCAAACATATGCTGCCACTGTGGCGCTCCCTTCGACCCCACCCTCCTCCACCACTCTAATGGGTAAAATTTAGCAGTGGCATTTTAAAATGCACGTAGTGAATATAGTTTATGTTTACTGGCTGCTGGGCACACAATTTTTCAAGATCAGTATACTGTATGTTTAAAATAAGGCTTCCGCTATAGTTAAGCATCTCTTATTCTTTGAATATTATCAGAAGTATTTGCAATGAAAACCCTAAAAATGCTTTTTTTTTTTTTTTTTGCTTCTTCCCAGGCTACTCTGAAGACGGTGGAGCCCAGAAGGGTGAAGTCATCCCTGAGCACGAATTTGCCGAGGGCCCCGTTTGTCTGGATGATGAGAATGAGTTTCCTCCTGTTGGAAACCAGAATAACTGACCAAAATCCATAGCGTACCCTCCCTGCCCCTGCACACAAACCAGACTTACCTGTCTGTAGTAGGGAGGGTGGACAAAATATTCCTAATGTGTTGAGACATTGTGACATCCCAACCCTTTTACAAGTTCCCCTGCACACCTAAGGTCAAATCTTGGAAGGATATTACCTCCTGGTGTTTCTGTATTTTGTGTGCCCGTCACTCTTTGTAAGAGATATAGGAAAAAAAACACTAAAACATAGCAGAAGGTCCACTCATCTTAAATAAGAAAGAAAAAAAACACCTACAGAACATTTGTTCTTTACTTGGAGTCAGCAGCTGTCTGAACCATCCTACTGTTAACTCCCATATATTACTACTAACAACAGTGCTCAACATTTTGGAATTTTATACTGCTGTTGAACCAACAACACATATGTCCCAACAAATTATCATCATAGTAGCAACCTAATGAGCAGGGGAGTATTATGAGCTGACTGTCAACAGCTTAAGAACATCCAGGAGTCAGAATAACAAAAATGCTCCTAAGGCCTCAGTCACACTAGAGTAAAAGTAGGACGGCAATCTCCGTGTGACCAGGAAAACCGGTGGTTGGTTGGCGAATGATTGCACTGAATTTTTATTGCTGTCTGGGACCGATTGCAGTTGCGGTGACCAACTGGTTGCCAAGAGATTGAGCAGGCACCACCCTCAACCTGTGGGTGATCACTTTTGGCTGCAAGGCGATTGCACAAGTTCGCCTGGTGGGAGGCAACCTGCCTCCAAACTATCTCAGTCAGACACAAACTGACTGCAGTTGATCTCAGACAGATTGGCAAAGACTTGCAAATAATTGCAGTCTGATTTATAAACGCAGACAGATTGCCAGTGGGTTGCAATCAGTCGGAGTCAGTCTGTGCAGATGCGCAGCTCGTCTGTGCCATCATATTTATTTCAAGTTAGGATGCAATGTGATGAATCACACAAGTGTCAGTTACAAGGGTTTGTAGCAGCGGGCAATTTACCGCAAACTGTGCTAAATTTAATGTTGCAAAGTATTTCTTAATTTGCATTTGATACGTTTGAGACAGTTGCCGCTAGGAGTGTTTATTTATTTGGAATGAGATGGGGAGATGTGATCGGAATGGGTGCGTAATTGGCACTGGTGGATGGCTCAGAGCTGTGAGCGCAGTGCCAAAACATTGGCTCTATCCTGTTGTGCTCTTTTCTCGGTCCTCACTCTGAGTGTTGGGAGCCGAGTCCCACATCTTCCTGCCCTGCAATAATAGGAGAGTTGCACACAAAGATGCAGCTTAGTTTTCTTTTTAGAGCGAGCAGGTTCCAGTGTTTCCAGCTTTTAATTGCATTTCAACACAGCGATCGTTACACAATGAAAACGTATCTCCCTGCCTTTTCTCAGCAGTGCGCACACAGAGCAACAGTCATGCTTCTTTCTTTTTTTAACTTCTCTCGATAGGTGCTGTGTCTGTCAAAATGCAGCTATTGATGTGACTGTGCTAGTGTGTTATATTAATGTCTGAATGTTACAAGATGTCAGGCTTAGTTAAAATAATATTTCATGTGTAAAATTTCTTAAGAGACACCTTAATATCAAGGCTTTCTAACTGGGATGTGAAATGGCTATTCCATAACTCCCATTGCATTTCACAAACCCAGAGCAGTGCATGCATTTACGCACGCAGCACAGTAACAGTATCCATTTGACAGATAATAATGTTTTTTGTTCTTTGCACATCGTACATGTCAGCTGTTCCACATACATTTCAAGTTTAGATAGAGGAATAGTTTGTAGTAAAGCAGCTCTCTGGATAAAACCCTGCGCTCCACTTTAGACTCAGTTCTCAGGACCGCACACAGTCCCCAGCAATTTCTAACAGAGTTCACCCTTATAAGGGAAACACATGCCTAAGAGAGAAACATGCCTAACACCGGCACTTACACTGTATTATTTTCTTAGGTGTCCTCACTTTTGAGCCATGAATTTACGCTGCTCTTGATAGAAAGCTGGTCATTAATGGAATGAACTAGCTGTGTGTGTTTGTTTATAAATTTATAGATTAGAAATTTTCCCTGTTTAGATCTGCCCCAGTCTGTAGCTGAGAGAGCGGCTGATGTCTGGATTCCGGGCCGCCGGTGCCGAGTCTGCCCCTAGCTCCGGTACAGCACTGAGGTAGAAGGCAACAGATTTGAGATTTATCAGAGTTAAGGTATTAAAGCAAAAAGATTTTAAGTGCCAACTTGACACCTTTCTATCAAAAACTGATAGCAGACTGACTCCATCTTTTTGCCGTTTGATCCCAGTTTTATTGCCATATCGATGCACCAAAGTTGGTTTGAAGATGGCAGCTGACCGCGAGTGGTCTCAGACCTGGTCCCCATCTTTGAAGTGACCATTTTAACAGCAACGAGATCGCAAGTTAATCGCACAGAGTCGTAGTAATTTTGTTCGCGCAGCGGCTTCCAACCACTGTTTTCCCTAGTGTGACTTTTACCTAAGAGAGATGCTTAAAACTCATCTAAAGATTTCACTTCTCAACAAGTCTTTAGGGAATTAGCACCTCAACATTCCTGTGTATGCGGCCCAAGCAATTTCTAATCATTGATCATTAAAATGTATCATACCTCAAGAGAGACATGCAGTAGTTCACTCACAAAGGACAAGATATTGTGTGATGCCCTATTTAAATCACGATACATGCCGTAAGTATCATATGACTTGCCGATGCAGCTGTGATACTAATTATGGTAGCAATGCACGAGACTGAAAAAACCCGCAGAGTTACAAATGTAACCCGATAAAATATTTTGCTCTGTGGGTGCAGCAGTTAACAGCTAAATGCAAAACCTGCGACGGGCTGAACATGACAAAGTTACAGGTCCACAGATTTCAGCGAAACCCTGAAAACCTTTTTATTTCCTAAATGATTCTGAATATGTTAACATATAACTGAGTTATTTTTACATCGATGTATTAAGTATTCTTTTTGTGCAATGTGTTACACATCAACACATAGACCTAACATGCGTAAAATATATGTTAAGGGTTTTTACAGTGTATAATGTGTATATAACATTTCTTTATAGTACTGTTGTAATAAGTAACATAGTAATATCACATGATTTGCCAAAAGGTGGCGCTGTTAGGACACATGTAAGCTGCATTGAGTTGTTCAATACTGAACATTTACACCAGAGACTCATTAAACCTGAGAAGTGATTTGACCTCTGCAACACGTTTTCTTTTCTTTTTTAAATTTGTAATAATATTATAAATGTTTGAATATTGTATTAAATCTCATCAAATATCTAACAAGATAACAATAAGGATCCATTTCAATTTCAATTTGTTCTCTAAAGTTTGAATTAGTGCAACAAAAGCCTCCACAACAAGGTGATCCATACAGTGTAGCATGTCTTATGATCCAACATAAGACATGTTATTTTTCTCAAATTATTGAGAATTACTCCAGCTACTGCTTTACTAACAGGCCAAAGTTCATCCACCTCCTTCTCTTTACCCTCTCCTCTTGTTTGCACACATCCTGTAGCCTCTGGTCACTGACCCCCCCCCCCCCCCCCCCCCCCAAAAAAAAGATACCTACAAAGAGTTGAGCATATTAAAAAGCAAGATAAACTATATTGCTGAAAAGATTAGCTCATCTTCCTTCACACGCATATGAACTTGAGTGACGTCCCATTCTTAATCAATAGGGTTTAATATGATGTTGGCCCACCCTTTGCAGCTATAACAGCTTCAACTCTTCTGGGAAGGCTTTCCATAAGGATTAGGAGTGTTTATGGGAATTTTTGACTTCTTCCAGAAGCGCATTTGTGAGGTCAGACACTGATGTTGGATGAGAAGGTCTGACTCACAGTCTCCGCTTTAATTCATCCCAAGGGTGTTCTGTCAGGTTGAGGTCAGGACTCTGTGCAGGCCAGTCAAGTTCTTCCACACCAAACTCACTCATCCATGTCTTTATGGACCTGCTTTGTGCACTGGTGTGCAGTCATGTTGGAGCAGGAAGGGGCCATCCCCAAACTGTTCCCACAAAGTTGGGAGCATGAAATTGTCCAAAATGTGTTGGTATGCTGAAGCATTAAGAGTTCCTTTCATTGGAACTAAGGGGCTGAGCCCACCTACTGAAAAACAACCCCACACCATAATCCCCCCTCCACCAAACTTTACACTTGGCACAATGCAGTCAGACAAGTACCGTTCTCCTGGCAACCGCCAAACCCAGACTCATCCATCCGATTGCCAGACAGAGAAGCGTGATTAATCACTCCAGAGAACACGTCTCTACTGCTCTGGAGTCCAGTGCTTTACACCGCTATATATGACACTTTGCATTGTGCTTAGTGGTGTAAGACTTGGATGCAGCTGCTTGGTCATTGAAACCCATTCCATGAAGCTCTCTATGCACTGTTCTTGAGCTAATTTGAAGGCCACATGAAATTTGGAGGTCTGTGGCGATTGACTCTGCAGAAAGTTGGTGACCTCTGCGCACTATGCACCTCAGCGTCCACTGATCCCACTCTGTGATTTTACGTGGCCTACCACTTCATGGTTGAGTTGCCGTCGTTCCCAAACGCTTCCACTTTGTTATAATACCACTAACAGCTGACTGTGGAATATTTAGTAGCAAGGAAATTTCACAACTGGACTTGCTGCACAGGTGGCATCCTATCACGGTACCACGCTGGAATTCACTGAACTCCTGAGAGCGATCCATTCTTTCACAAATGTTTGCAGCAGCAGTCTGCATGCCTAGGTGCTTGGTTTTATACACCTGTGGCCATGGAAGTGATTAGAACACCTGAATTCAATGATTTGGATGGGTGAGTGAATACTTTTGGCAATATAGTGTATTTATCTCTCCGTCTGTGAACCTCTCTTATCAGTCTTTTGTGTGAGTATCTGCATGTGTATCCCACTTTAACCCAGCCTGGGGCATCGACAAACAGCCTGTGTCGGGTCACAGCAGGGTGCTGCTGACTCGTCTGTCCTGTAGTCTGCAATGGACACTGACTTGTCTGTGGCAATGTCCCATAAAAGCTCCTCCCTCCCGCGGGCGATCCTCTCCGCTACCGTCTGGTATTCATGTGTCTTGACATCCAAGGGTGTTTCCTCAGACTCGTCATGCTCGAGATCAAATATCAGTGGCGGATCATGGACCTGCTGCTTTCCTGTTCCTCCGCCACATGCTTCGGCTGCACCTGTAAAGAAATAACAAATATGTGCATTCCTCATAAGCCTGTTGCAGGATGATACTTCAGTATGAGAATGAAAGTGCTATAATGCAGACTTTAGGGATTTATTCAAATATTTGTCTGCAGAACAAGGCCACCAGACTAGTACCACCATGATGACATTATGTAAACAATCCACCAGAGTGGTAGGGCACAACAACCAGCCTTGCAAGCACAAGTGAAAAAACATAACATCAGCATTAGAGAAGTTTTTTCAAGCTGTTCTAATTACAGTAATAACATGACATGATACCTGACTGTAGTGTAATTGCTTGTGGATGTTGAACACGCATGACCTCCATTTGACCAGTACCTGTGATGTAGAAAGCTTTGTGTTTCCCACTGCGAACTGTCTGAAGGTCACCAAACTTTCCTGCAGCGCCACTGTTAGGATGGAAGAGAAACTACAAAAAAGAAGGATTGATGTCTGCAGCAAACTCAAAAACACAGGACAATCCCCGGTGACATCACTGTGAAAATTACACTCACCAGCCACTTTATTAGTTACTAGTGCCAGGTTGAATCACCTTTCAGACTCAGAAGTGGCAATCAAGAAGGTGTTGAATTTCTCTGACATTTGATCCATATTTACGTAATAGCATCACACAGTTGCTGCACGTCCATGATGCAAATCTCAGGTTCTACCACAACCCAAAGGTGCTTTATTGGATTGAGATCTGGTGACTGTGGAAGCCATTTGAGTACATTGAACTCATTGTTCAAAAAAACAGATTGCGATGATTTGAGCTTGATGACATACCATTTTATCCTAAAAGAAAGCTCCATCAGAAGATGGGTGCATCTTTTTAAAGGTAGGTATGCAGGTAGACTGTGGAGTTTAAACAACTGGTATTCAATTGGTACTAAGCAAATATAAGAAAAGGTCCCACACAGAATTACATTACCACCAACAGCCTGAACAGTGGATACAAGGCAGGATGGATTCTTGCTTTTATGTTGTTTATGCCAAATTCTGACCCTACCATTCAAATGCGGCAGCAGAAATTGGGAACTATCAGACCAAGCAACATTTTTCCAATCTCTTGTTGTTGGATTTTGGTGAGCTTGTGTGAATTGTAGCCTCAGTTTCCTGTTCTTAGTTGACCAGAGTGGCACCCAGTGTGGTCTTCTGCTGCTCTAGCCCATCTGTTCAGTGTCATCTGTTCAAGGTTCAGTGTGTCTTGTGTTCAGAGATGTTCTTCTGCATATCTGGGCTGTAACGAGTTGTTATTTGAGATACTGTTGCCCTCCTATCAACTTGAAGCCTTCTGGCCATTCTCCTCTGACCTCTGGCATCAACAAGGTATTATCACCCAGAGAATTGCTGCTACTGGATATTTTCTCTTCATCACATCATTCTCTGTAAACCATAGAGATGCTTGTGTGGGAAAATCCCAGTAGAGCACCAGTTTCTGAACTACTCAGACCAGCCTATCTGGCACCAACAACAGTTAAACAGGTGTACTTAGCAAAGTGGCCAGCGAATGTATATGTTTAAATATAAATTTGAAGTAAGACTTTTCTTCACCTCATGACCCATCTGTTCACCATGCAGGAGGATATTTGTGGCATCAATGCCATCATAGCGTCTGTCAGATGGGAGTGTTACCCCTGCCAGGGACAGAACAGTTGGGAAGATGTCCATACCACTGCACCAAGAGAAATGGGGTAAGTAAGCACTGTTTTTGATGACTTTTTATTCACAATAGCAGTTTTCACTTTTTTTAATGGAGCTAACGCTGGTAAAAGACTAATTGGTAACTCAGTAAATACGGTTCTTATGTACCCTTATATATTTTATATGACCATGCAGGGTAGTCATATCTAGAAAATTGCTCATCTGTATTCGCTAATATAATGTATGCATATACCTATTTAAATGATATAAACTAGCCTGTAAGTACTGGTGAAGTGGGGCACCTGAGCAGGGCAGAGCTGGTGGTGTTTGCAATAATCCTTCCAGGCCAATAGGCCACTGTAGGCACCCTGTGACCACCCTCCCATGTGGTCTGCTTAGCTGAACCCCCACCTAGCACATATGCAAAAAAATTAAAAATATGATTACACACAGCAGTAAAATGTGCAAACTTTATAGTGCTCAGAAAGTTTATTTTATTTACCTTTGCTGGTCTGCCATTTTCCTCCGAAAGGCCCTACGCTTCCTGCATACTGGCACTTCTGCTCCCATGGGCCGTTGTCACCTATAAAGAGTGTGCACACAAGACAAGACATTTAAGGCAGTGGTCAAGGCTTTGCCAGAATAACAAATGCCGATATTCTGTAAGTCCAGACATCAGTCATGAATCCAGGTGACCAACCAGTGAACCAGATGAGCGTATTGTCTCTGTCTGTGACATCAGAAGCAGTCTTTATTGCCCCAACCAGGCTGTCCAGCTCTCGCAGACTGGCGGCATACACTCCACTATTTGGGTGGTGATCAGCAGTAGGGGCATCTGGTGAGGGTGGAGGGGCCAAGGGGACGTGCATATGAGCCAGAGCTATGTAGAGCAGATAAGGCTGTCCTCGCTCACTGAAAATACAATTAATAATTGGAAACCGTGTCAGAAAAATAATGCTTGAGGATGCTGCTTTGAAAAAAAAAAAATGCTGGCTTACAAGCATATTTGTATTAAAGCTAAATGACCTGACAAGCTCTTCATTCACCGACTGCCAAATGTTATTTCAGATACTCGTCACAGCAACATAACACTAATCCTGGACAAACACAGCTATGGGGTACTTGGAGAGCAGCCATTAGCTGTGTGTTTCCTGTTGACGATACCTCAGAATATCTGCCATGCTATTGTGCTGTAATTGATTCAAACCTGCAAGCCAGCTTCTACATCAGGATTACCTGTAGTTTACTTATGGTTAATTTGAAACAAAAACATGCAGTTAACTTTCCATCTGGAACATAACATACAGCATTAGTAACTTAAAAGTGCTTCACTGAATGAAAGCCTGCATGCCTTGACAGGCTATGAATTGTTACCGCTGCACTTGTTCACATGATAAAGCCATGTTGCCTTTCACACGCAACTGCAAACAGCGGGGTTCACCGGCCTGCTCCCACCTCTACAGCGCATAAACACACACTTTGTGTTCTACACTACTACCAATACTCTCATCTCATGAGGATGCATTTGCAGAGTTTCCACATTCTATACGTAATACTGACATATAGCGCATATAGCACTGAATGTGTAGTAGGTTATCCTGTCATTAACAACTTCCATCAGGAAAACACAGTCCTTGTAGACTGCAGCACTTTCTCCTTTTCCCATCCAAGGCAATCAAGTACAGATGTTCGCGAGTGTTTTTGCCTGGTTTGCCTGATCTTAACCCCTCATGTGTCAACAGAGCATCCACAGTACACGTATGTCCTCACGCGATAAACCGACATCTTGAAACACTGTTCAGATCGAACCAGTGATAACAGCCTCAGACTGACATAAAGAAAAGAAAGACGCAAAGGGACAAAGACTGAAAACACTTAATGCATAGATGCAGTAACAGACAGCACTGTTTTTACTGTTGTTAAGTTTCACACAAATGGATACTGTCTAAAGACAGACGCAAGCACACTATACCTACCAGATTTCAGCAGCTGCTGAATCAGCGGACTACAAGAGAGAAGCATGTTCCTGTGCGTGCAGTGCAGCATGTTTGCACTAAGGTATGACTATGTTTTCAGCTCATATAGTTCTATAAATTAGCCCAACCTGGTTGTACCTTGCATTGTGTATGATCCTGAGTGCGGCAGACTTGTATTGTTCTGTCAGTGTCCACAGGTCAAGCGGCTGCTCCACAATACTGCTATTTTCAATCAGAGGAAGGCCAACTCTGGAATAACAACCTCCACGTGCATTCCTCTTCAATCTAGAGAATAAGAACAATAGATTGTAATGAAAACTGCATCTGGTTTGGTGAGGCCTTATGGGAAAGGACTAGCATCCATTTATAAGAATTACAATATAGTAAACCTTTTTATATTTTAGATTAAAAAAAAAATACATACTTGAAAAATGTGCTGGTCTCTGTGCAACTTATACTTTCATTATGGTGTGACACTGTCATAATTAATACAGTAGGAGCACAGCACTACACCTGATCACTTGTGGTCCATCTGAGTCACAGGGGAGGCACTGGGGCAGGTTATATCCTGGCATATCAGTACAGCCCATGTCATTACTGTAGGGAATACCTAAGTAGTAGTCAAAACCTAGATAAGAGATATAGAAAACATTATAAATATTGATTATATTTAGCCACAATGTACCAGTGTGTCATCACCTTGACATAAAAAAAGGGTGCATTGTTGTCTCAATGCACCCTCTATACATGTGCCCTTAAAGTAACTACAGAAGTCAGGATTTTTTGCCTTGCACCACCAGTTCATACCTGCTTGAGCACAAGGCCAGTCAGTCAGTTCTTTTCTTTAAATATGCTGATGTGCAAGTTTTGTGGATGCAGTGCAGGGGAGGGGATGGGGGGACAGTTGTCAGTCTGTTGTGTGTGTTGTCAGGTGCTAGACACAGCTGGTTGGAGGACGTGATTAGTGACCCTGTGCAGTCTGTTCCCTGCAGTGAGGCCAAGAAAGGCCTAGAATGTTTTACAGATACCAAACAACAAAAGTTAAGTGGAAAAATACAGCGCTGTGCATCAGGAAACCGTCTACATCAGCTCATAGATTACTGTTTTATCTGAAATGCAAAACTAGCATTACAATGTTCAACTGATAGATAGGAGATAACAAAAGCTATCTCACACTCAGCATAGGTGAGCACCTCTATAAAGCAGAAGTTTTGCTGAGTATCCAGGTGTGCGTTAACACAATGCCGAAGAGGCGAGATATCAGAAATGATCTTAGAGAAGCAGCTGCTGCTTCCCATCAGTCTGGGAAGGACTATATGTCAATTTCCAAACAATTTGAAGTCCATCATTCTACAGTGAGAAAGATTATTCACTCACAGAAAACATTCAAGATAGTTGCCAATCTTCCCAGGAGTGAATGTGCCAGCAGATTCACTCCAAGGTCAGACTATGGAATGCTCAAAGAAACTGAAAACAAGACCCATCACTGATGGGATAATCCTTCCACCATCAATAAAATTATAAAATAAATCTAGACTTCTGGATAACATTACAGTCTCGTTTCATAATAGAAAACCCTTCAGCAGATATCTTTTATTAAATTCTGCAAAACTATTTTGCCCTAATTTGGAGGCCATGTTTTTTACTCTCCACTTCAGATGAATATAAAATGTGCAAAGGGTACTAAACATCCAGGAATAGGAATATCGTGTTGCATATCTTTGAAGAGTAAAGAACACATATGCTAAATTTCATGGCTGTACTCCTTGTGGTTTTGGAGTTTATAGGCTAGAAAGGTAAAACCTCCCAGATGGACAGATGACAGGACGTATGATGACAGTATCTTCCCACTTTATATCACACGGGAGGATAAAAACCCAAGAGCTACATCGCAGACTCTACAGGCTTCAGTTAGCATGAAAACACTAGTTTGATATTTTATATTTTCATTAGAATATTAATGTAATATCAAGATCAATAATGTCTCAAATTTTCTTGTTTCAATTTAATATGCATTTCTGAAGATATGATGAGAAACATCCAGTGGTATGGAATTTTTTCTATTCCTGAATCCAGCTCCAGATTCCAATTCACTCTAAATCACCTCTAGCCTTTCATGCAAATCTCTTGATCAATGTTTGAGTAATATTGTTTGAGCCAACTTTATGTCTTTTGTGCCTAAAAAAATAAACATTCTTATCTAAAACTGACAGCTATTTATTCCACATTCAGTATTTTGGTGAGTTAAAACACAGACACTATGCTTAAATGTCCATCCCACTTACCTCTGTTAGTTGGACTGTATGGTCCATTGTGTCCGAGATGCCACTTCCCTATCATGGCAGTGTGATATCCTGCCTTCTGTAGTAGCTGGGGTAAGGTAACTTCAGACAGAGGCAGACCAGCCAGAGAATTTACACCAAAGTTATGAGTCACTCCGTTTCTTAGGCTGTAACGACCTGTCAGGATAGCAGCACGGGACGGAGAGCATGTTGAGGCTGGGGAGTGGAAGTCGGTCATTCTGGGGGAAAAAAAATCCCAAAGCTCTTATCACAGTCCTGAGGTTTTTATTATTATTCTAACCATATTAAGCTTTACTCTTGCTTTATTTCACTGGAGATGCTGAGTTTTAGTTTTTCTGTTTTCTAATTTTATTTGTGAAATTACTGACTTCTGGTTTTATTGTTCTAGTCTTTCCTTTGTTTCCCAGTTTGTTTTCCCTCTGTTTTGTCTATATATTGGTGCTTTATGTGTTTCAGTGTCTCTGTCATCTTGTTTATTGTGCAATAGTTCTCTTGTCTCAGTGTTATCTATCTTTTGGTTATTGCTTGGTTTACTTTGAAAGGTTTTTTTAGTGTCTAGTTCTAGTCTTCTTGGCTTTGTGACTGTACGGTTCTCCCAGATTGATCCTCCTGCTATTGTTTCCTCCTGTGTTCTGCCCTGTGTTCTCTCTGTGTTTATATTAGTCCTGTGTTCCCATCAGACATTATCAAGATATTTGTAAATGCCTTCTGTGTTTAATGTTTTCTGGATTTCTGTTGGTTCCTGTGCTGCAAATGCAAAATTAACTTTACAATAGATGGAAGAAAACGGATGGATTGATCATAGATCTACATCCAAATCTGTACCGCAGTCCTTGCAGGGCCATCAGGTTGAGGTAAGGTGTGTTGTTTGCCCTCTCTTCAGGCTGGTTAGCGTCCAGATCCCCCCAGCCAATGTCATCTGCCAGTATGATGATGAAATTGGGCTTCTTCTTGAGTTTATCATTTTGGGACACTATGTGGAGCAGCAGCCCACAAAGCAGCATTGCAGAAAAAAGAAGCTGGGTTATGCCGTCTGCCATTCTGGATCAAAATCTGCAATAGATTACACAGGGTTCAAATGAAACTTGGCTCGCAGTTACAAACCAAATTCCAAAAACATTGGGATGCTGTGTAAAATGTAAATAAAGATAGAATAAAGACAGAATGCAATGAACTGCAAATGTTATAAACCCATATTTTATTCACAATAGAAAATAGAAAACACATCCAAGACATTTCACTATTTCATGAAAAATATTAGCTCGTTTTCAATTTGACGGCAGCAAGACATCTCAAAAATGTTAGCATGAGGGCAACAAAAGGCTGGAGAAGTGGTACTAAAAAGAAATAGCGGGAGGTATGCTTTAAAATTAATTAGGAACAGGTCAGTATCATGATTGGTTATAAAAACAGCATCTTAGAGAGGCAGAGTTCCTCAGAAGATGGGCAGAGGTTCACCAATCTGCAAAAAACTGTCTACAACTGGAACAATTTCAGAATAATGTTCCATCTACAGTAAATGACATCATCAAAAGATTCAGAGAATCTGGAGAAATCTCTGAGCACAAGGAAGAAGGCTGAAAATCAGGACTGGGCGTCTGCGATCTCCTGGCCTCGGGCGGCACTGCATTAAAAACAGACACGATTCTGTCAGGGAAATCACTGCATGGGCTCAGGAAGACTGCCAGAAAACATGGTCTGTGAGCACAGTTCACATCCACAAATGCAGGTTAAAGCTATATCATTGGAAAGAAGAAGCCATATGTGAATATGATCGAGAAAGGCAGCTGTCATCTCTGGGCCAAATCATTTCAAATCGGCTGAGGCAAAGTTCAAAATTGCACTGTGGTCAGAAGAATCGATATCTGCAAGTCTTTCTGGAAAACATGGACACCAAGGAAGGAACCATCCAGCTTGTTATCAGCACAGTTCAAAAGCCTGAATCTCTGATGGTATGGGGGTCCATTAATGCCCATGGAGTTGGCAGCTTGCACATCTGCAAAGGCACCATCAGTGCTGAAAGGTATGTACAGGTTTTAGGGGAACATATAATGCGCAAATTTCCCCGTCGTGGGATCATTAA
Organism: Archocentrus centrarchus; assembly: GCF_007364275.1. Taxonomy (NCBI): domain Eukaryota; kingdom Metazoa; phylum Chordata; class Actinopteri; order Cichliformes; family Cichlidae; genus Archocentrus; species Archocentrus centrarchus. The sequence continues at coordinate 6,856,680 of NC_044364.1, forward strand.
AGTTTTATCTTCTTATCTCTTATATGCTCCCATCCAGATGATGTCTTTTTCAGGGAATGCCTTGCATACTTCAGCAAGACAATGCTGAACTGGATCTATTATAACAGGAGAAGAGTAGGAGAAGAGTCGGGGCGCTGAACTGGCCTGCCTGCAGTCAAGACCTTTTACCGGCTGAAAGTGTTTGGAACATCATGACAGGAAAAATGTGACAAAGAGCCAGGAATGTTGAAAAACTAGAATTCTGTATCAGACAAGAATGGGACAGCATTCCTCCCCCCAAAATTCAGCAACTGCTCTCCTCAGACTGTTGGTAAAAGAAGAGGGGATGCTACACAACGGTGAACAAGGCTTTGGCTCAACTTTTCCAACTTCGTTGAGACATGTTGCATTTTCTCACTTTAAACATTTGATATGTTTTCTATGTTCTACTGTGAATGATATTTATGAGATCTGAAAAATCACTGCAATCTGTTTCTATTTACATTTATTATAGTGTCCCAATTACTAACCACACTCCAGAGTAAGCTTAGACAGAATAAAAAGATCAGTTCTCTAATCATGCAGGTAATTTTCCTGCAGTAACCCACTTTTCGCCAAGCGGCCTAGTTTTTTGAGGCCATGTAAACAAAGCGACGGGAATCAAATCACGACCTGAGATCATCTTTGTGCCTCATCACACTAGCATGTGTGATGTTTGTTGAGCTGCTCTCTCAATTTTGACACGGTGCCAGTGATTATGGTTAAGAATTAATCAGCAAAAAAAGCTGACGTTTTACAGGTGCGAGGAATGAAGGGGTCACTGAGCTCACTGAGTCAGATGTCAATTAGTGAAATATTTTGGTGCAGGGAGGGGGAGTCAGTGCATTTCACAGTATGTGTTTGAAGAATCCTCTGGAATCATTTTAAATAGGAATACATTAGATAAGCTCACAAGACACTGAATGAAATGGACTAACTGTAGAGTGATGCCTTACAGAGCTGAGTTTTTAATTCAGGTAAATGGCAGCTATCCTTTTTAATCAAAGTTTTGTGATTATTTTTTTAAAAACTATGTTGACAAAACTTTTTCAGATGTTCAAGCCTGAGGCTGGCCAAAGACTCCCTGCCTGTCTCGCCAGCTATTAACTCAGTGTGCACAAACAGCTCAAGACCAAGTTAAATCTGCGTGTGTGTGTGTGTGTGGGGGGGGGGGGGGGGGGGGGGGGTAGTCTGACGGGGTACTATGGAGAACTGGCTGCAACCAGATCTCTCACCCTTCTGGCTCTCCCCCCGGTTCTACTTCATGAATGTAATCGTTCATCAGACACTGCATGCCTGTACACGTTTCCATATGTATATGTGTGAGTGTGTGTGTGTGTGCGTGTACACGTGTACGTGTGTGTGTGTGTGGTGGTGAACAAATGCCGGTGGACACACGTGTACCATAAGTTGACTCAAGTATAGAGGTTCACTGACGCGGCGCGTGACAGTTGCGGGATTATAGCAACGAGCGAAGAAAGGAGTATTTCCGTCTGAAAACAGCTTCTTCCAGGTGAGGCTCAACCCAAAATAATAGTCATGATATTACCAACGAGCATGTTAACTACCTCAAATAATTATATGGTCTAAACACGCGACGCGCAAATACTTACAAACCACGTGTGCGCAGTTTTTACAGCGTTATTGCTCTCCGAGATTACGTGCGTCCGCCGGACGGAGCGGATTGCGTCAGTCGCACGAGAGCGGACCGTGGTGCTCCCTCAGGTTAACATTACCACCCTCCCTCCCAGGCTCTGAGTTAAAGGCGGGGCTGATTTCTACGGCTAAGTGTACCTACATATCAGAGAACAGTGTTCAACGGTTTTATGGATGGACAGGTCGTTTTATTTCTTGATACATTTGATACATTATACTTTTAAAGAGCCGATTTGTTTATTTGTTGGACAATTAGTTCAATATTGGCCTGGAAAACACACACTCACCAGCCATTTTATTAGGTACAAATTGCTAGTACGGGGTTGGACATCCCCTTTGCTTTTGGAACGGCTTTAATTCTTCATGGCAACGATTCAAAAGGTCGCTGAAATCATCCCCCAGATATTTTGGTCTGTACTGACATAATAGCAGCACAGTTGCTCCATATGTCAGCTCGTTCCACCACATCCCAAAGGTGTTCTGTTGGATTGAGTTCTGTGACTATGGAAGACATTTGATTAGTGTGGTCACTGTAAACATCACAACATATATGTTAAAATGTGATCTATTAATGTGCTTAGGTGCTTTTGTTAGTGTTTAAAAGGTAGCAGTTTGCTTGTGCATGTAATAAAAAAGAATGTGCATGATGGCTAACTTTTACCCCCCCCCTTACAATATATGACATGTCTGTACAATCTGTACATCAAAAATAGGACTTACACCGTGCTTAACATACCAACACAGCTTGGGAAGGCTAGGTTCAGAAATTTGACAAAATCTGGGAAGGGCAGAATACTTACACAACAGGTTTGCAGCTCTGTAGAGTTATGAGGTCAAACAAACTGCACTGCAGATTAAAAATCCACACACAGGTAGGCTGGCCCAGAGATAAGGGATTAATCTCTTGGTAGCCTGAAAAAAAAGTTTTAGATTTGGTCCTAAAGTTGCATTGGCCATTAGTGCCCAGCACAGTCCCTCCAACTTCATTAATAATTGATTAACAAAGATAGAGGCTTCAGCGGCTGCTGCCTTTTAATTTAATTTTTTTTAAGCCTTTATACAAATCATGTAAATACAGAAAACATAACAGTCAATACTTTATGTTCATATCTTTAAAAGATTCCAAAGGAGGAGACTGTTAATCATATGTCCAATGGTTTTCCTCCTCGCTGCTAATCATTCTTTGCTCAATAACACTTTTTTCTCTTGTTTTCCAAATCGTTAGCCTAATAGCATAATTGCCTAAGTCATATTTTGGCATAATTTGAGACACCTACCTAATTCTACTCTGCTAACAGTGTAGATTCATTTAGATAGATATCTCAATTTTGGCCAAAATATGACTTAGGCAATTATGCTATTAGGCTAACGAAATGTGAGTGTTTATTATACACATAATCAGCCAAAATAAGCTTCGTTTACCATTTTTCCCTTAAACAAACCACACATTATATATATATATATATATATATATATATATATATATATATATATATATATATATATATATATATATATATATATATATATGTGTGTGTGTACGATCCTGTATGTATCCTTTTCTTTTTCATTCTCTTGAAAAATTGATCATTATATATTTAAAAAAAAACACACATTACATATCTCACACTGATATCAGCATCAAACCCCACATCAAACATCCTCCGTCTTATCTCTGTTGTTCAATAACAGTCCAAAAGCAAACGTTGTAAAGTTTCGTCCTCATCACATCTGGCCATAGGGCATTAGTGACATGACAGCTCCGTTGCACAATTGCTTTGACTGAAAGTCTGCCAACAGCCACACTGTATCACTTAGATTTCCAGGTATCATTTTATCATAAACATTTCTAATAATTTGAGGATTTTCTTCGTTATTCACACGATTTTACTGCTTTATTCTTTTCATTGATGCTATCATAAATTTGTTGCTGACTTTGCTCTTCCTTACATCTTTGTATACAGCACTGACGGGACCGTGTTTGCGTATTAAACAGCAGTTGGTAAGGATGTACAAAGGCACTTTTATTAAGAGGAAAGCAGCTAAAGAAAGAGCGAATATAAAAGAGGGTGCAACGCTATATGAGCACCGATGAGCCTGCTGGGAAGCCCAGCCAGTTATCAAGTCAGCTGACTTCTGTAACTCTACAAGGATCAGGTTCACCACTTCTTACCCAGACTGCCTGTGATTAGAAGAGGAGTTCAAAGGCTTTTTAGCGCAGAGTGACTCAATCTTCACGGAGCTGAAGCTGACTTTAGTGCGGCAGGTATCTACAGGATAGCAGCGCCCGCTGATGCTGGACAGTTTATTGTGTCGGTTAACAACTCACTTCTCGTTACATTTACCACGCAGGCTGCCGAACTCGCAACACTGTTTCCAGTTTAAGATGAAACACGTCCCCTCCACGCGTCTTTAGAGTATTCCTGTCGTTTGCGTGAGCGAAACGGAAATCTGGCTTTGATTTGTACTTAAACGCTGCGCGACGCGGTCCGTATCCTGCGCGCATTCGCGTACACGCTTCGAAGTGCCTTCTCTACAGTAACAGTCCTGCACTTGTTGTCACCCTACTTTGTGTTTTATCTCAATTAGATCATCCAGTCAAAGTACGCACATTTGATTCGTTTTCATTTATTTTTAAAATTGATTTCTGTGCAGTTAGTTAACCTGTTGTTTCTCTTTCCAGGGCATGGGACAGTGTGGCTTCTTGGGGCCCAATGTGTACTCAGAGGTCCCCGATGGCGGCTGGGGATGGGTGGTGGCTGTGGCCTTTTTCTTCGTGGAAGTTTTCACCTATGGCACCATTAAAAGCTTTGGCATCTTTCTCCAGGACTTAGTGGAAGAGTTTGGCGAGACATACAGTCGAGTCTCCTGGATTGTTTCCATTTGTGTGTTTGTCATGGCATTCAATAGTAAGCACAGCTCTTGGTTGCAGCTCTACAAAACCAAGCAAAGACTGCTGATTGAAATGACACTGAAGTAATGAGAATCACTGTACTCACACTAACAGTTTGTCCACTGTGGGTTCTCAGGTCCTTTTTCCTCCATGATGACTAACCGCTTTGGTTTTCAACTTGTTGTTATGACGGGAGGATTGCTTATTACCTCTGGTACCATTGCCACCATCTTTACCAGCTCCGTAAATCAAATGTACATCACTTACGGATTAGTTGCAGGTATTTATTTTGTTACTTCTTCATACCCTTTTAAAACTTCACAAAATGTTGTTATTCTTTGAATTTGTTGTTAAGTGTAAAACATGCACATGCCTTTCCAACTGTGCAGGCGTGGGTTACTGTCTGACCTTCCTGCCCACAGTGACCATCCTTTCTCAGTATTTTAACCATCGCCGATCTCTGGTCACTGCTGTGGCGTCTACTGGAGAGTCCCTGTCAATGTTTGCCTTGGCACCAGGTGGGATGTTTTATCCAGATGCTTTGAAAGACAAGTGTGAGTGAGAGGTTAGAAAAATCACGTGATTAATGTGTGTGTTGTTCTGGAGTTTGTGAATATTATCGACAAAAGATGATTTCAAGGTCAAATGCACTGTTTCCTTTAGTGTCCGTGTCATACAAGCCAGATCTTGAACACTCATCGAATGCCTCTTCATCCGTTTTAGCCTTTTCAGCACTGAGGGACCATATTGGCTGGAGAAATACCATGGCAGTGATAGGAGCTTTGCAAAGCATCATCATCGTCTGTGGCGCATTGCTGCGGCCGATCGTTATTAAACCCAGCGAGACCCTGAAAACAGAGACTGACAGCTTACCCCTAAAAGACCTAAAAGATCTGAGTACACATAATGACTATATAGAGGACACAACCTCAGGGGTCTCTATGACAAATAAGGCATCATTTGATCAAAACGCCTTCTGCACTTTGAATAGTGAGCTAACTACAGGCTCTGTGAACACTGCAGACTCTGGTGTCCAGTCTCTAAAGGACACTGACAGCAGCAGGCCACAGGAAACTACTTTACTTCAAAAAGAAGCAAAGGTGGCGATTGAGCAGGAACCTTTGGAAGAAAGTAAGGCAGAGATAAAAGAATCTGAAGAAGAGGTAAAAACAAGCAGAGAGGCAGAAAAAGAAGAGGAAAAAAACTATTCAGCTGATAAAAAGTTATCTGCAAACAACTCCAAACTCTTGGACTTCTCCATCTTCAGAGAGGGCAGCTTCATTTTCTATTCTCTCTTCGGGTTGTTTGCCACCATGGGCTTTTTCGTTCCACACCTCTACATCTTTGATCTGAGCGTGAGCCGAGGCGTCAGAAAGGACCATGCAGCCTACATGCTCTCCATCATGGCTGTGGCTGAAATCCTAGGCCGATTCTCTATCGGATGGATCCTGACACGGAAGCGGTTTAGGAAGAAGAAGCTTTTGGTGATTTTAGCATCTGTTATTACATTGACTGTGGTACAGGTGGGATTTACATTGGTTACAGAGTTTTATGGCCTTGCTGTGTGCTGCGCTCTCTATGGGTTCTTCCTGGGAACTGTGGCATGCACCCACATCCCTCTGCTGGCTGAGGATGATGTGGTGGGCATAGAGAGGATGACTTCAGCCGCTGGCGTCTATGTGTTCATCCAGAGCTTTGCTGGGTTGGCAGGACCACCACTTGGAGGTATTAAGGAATGCCATATTTACTGGAAATAAGCCCGGGGATTCAACTTTACTATAGATGATACTATATATTTATATTTTGTGCTAAAGTTTCAGTTCCATTAGTCATTAAAACACGTATGTTGATAGTTTTCCTACATAAATCTGGAAGCTTTCAATGACCATGGAGAAAAAAAAAATTGTACATTCAAACTTTAGAAAGTGAAAGAAAAAGATCACAAACAATTACACTGCTACAATAGATATATAAATCCTGTTTTGAATTCTAGGTTGAATTTATGGCAATCTGATCCTTGGAACTCCACACCTAAAGTTTGAAGTGTGGGCTAGATGATCCAGATCAAACTCCGTTAACCTTTATGGCTTCTCTATTACATAATCAAGTATATTTTCTCAGCCCCCTGCAGAACATGAGAAGACACTACACAGTTGCTTTCAGCTGTTACTCAAGATTAGTACTCTGAACTTTACAAGTAAAACTGCTGGTTCTTTAGTTCTGCCTTTTACCTCTATTCTCCCTCTCTCCTCAGGCGTGCTGGTGGATGTGACCGGTAACTATGGGTCAGCTTTCTACTCCTGTGCAGCTGGCATGGCACTGAGTGCCTTGTTCCTGGGTTTGGTAAAACCTGCTAAGAAAGGATTTCCCTGTATAAGACACTGAAGATGTACACAAAAGCAATGCAGCCCCCAAAGAGAAGAGCGCTAAGAGCAAACTGAACCAAAGAAATAGTGATCTTGAGGGTGTTAAATGTTTGGATTAAGCTGATATAAAATGAGAGTAATAAGGGGGAATCAAGCCATGGAAGGGTAGAAGGTTAAAGGCCTCTGTTGACTGCTGTAACAGCATGAATACACTGAAGAGAAAGACATTTAGTGAGACTGCGCTTTCTGTAGCTGCATAAGATCTGCCTTTGTAGGTCAGGTTTCTGAGAGCAATCGGTCATTTTTAGATCACAGTATTTAAGTAGCAGTTGTGCCTTAATTATCTGATATACCAAACAGTGTTTTTAACTGTCAGTATTGCTACAGTGAGTATTTTTAAATTATCTTTGAATAAGTGTTTTAATGGACGGTTGTGGCAAAAGGTACACTTAACACTGACACTCGATAATTACCTCCTGGTGATCAGAACGATAAGATATCCAGACAAACTGTGACGCTAACATAGCTGCAAAAACAATCAGCTGCACAGAGTTTGTTAGACTTCTAGGAAATACCTGAAACTCAGGAGTTTTATGTTTCTTACTGGCAATCAAATCAAACTGTCACTAAGTTAACAGTGCACTGGTATTTAATATGGGATGTCAAAGCGCAAACTATTTTTGTAATGAAAATGTGTTTGTTCATAATAAAGCAACACTGTGAAATGGACTTCTGATTGGTGGTTTATTCTGTACAAACATTTAACATGAGGCAAACTGTCAACAGGTTCATTTACTGAACACAACATTCATTTGAAAATATGCAAAATAATCCTACAATCCACAGAAATATTGACAGAAAGGCAAGAATTATTCACCCAAACCTGTAAAGCATTAAATGTTAACAGGATATTATTTATCTACATACTGCATAAAATTATTTAAAATAAAATGTAATTTATATCTGAAAACATAGTAAACCCAACTTATGTACTGTGGAAACACAGATTCCCAAAGTGTTATGATCATGTCATTAAATGGTAAATGGCTTTACTGTATGGATTCTGACTAAGCACTTTCTAACTATTACACTGCATTAGGGGCAATATTTTTTGGATTGGAGGAGCTGAGGATTGAACCACTGACCTTCTGATAAGCAGATCTACCACCTGAGATGTCCGTTATGCACTTCATGTAAGTCTCTGGTTTTATTTAACACAATTTAGGAGAGAACTGTCTCTGTTTTAAAGACATTTTACGGTGGCCAATACTTAGACTCCAGATACGTCGGTTCTACTTTGCATATCAACCCAGCAACAGAAATGTTATGACACATTGGTGACCTAACAGCTTAATAAGATACTTTTTTAAATCACCTGTATATGGTTTAGATAATCTGTGCCTACATGGGTTTCCTCTGGGTGCTTTCCTCTGGGTACCCCTCCTCTTGCCCTATAACAGCTGAGCCTCCAGCTCCTTCTGTAGTTCCACTTCTAGGCCACAGTATTAGAAATTAGAGGAAAGATCGAAGGTCACAGTCAAACCCACAACTCCAAATACATTTTAACATACCAGTAACAATATGCCAAGTCAGGATTGACTGGTTAAGGCTCTTTTCCATTATCCAGATTTATTGTTTATCTACTGTTTCTCTTTTTCCAGTATTTCCAAACACCTGCAAAGCCAAAGTTTGGATGTGTGAAAGGCTTCAGTGGGTTTTGTAAAGTGAGGTGCGGTATGACTGGCCGATGCCTTCACTGATGTCTGACTCTGATCCTCGTCCATCCAGTGGAGTAAGGCCTGTTAAACAGAGAAAAAACCCCACTCAGTAAACTGATGTTTTTATAGGGAAAAATGAATGTGGAGAAAAAAAAGCTGCTCTAATTCTAATGACTTTCTTAGGGCAGCTCTGTATGTTATGTATTTCTATGTAATCTCAATATTGTGTGGGAGATTCCTGCATTAATGCTGTTACAGTGACTGTTTCCAGAAGCTTCTTTGTAAACAACAAATAACTGCACTCTGATGAGATTTCCGTAAATGTGCAAAACAACATGAACTCAGAGAGGAAAAAAAGTGCTGAGCTAAAAATCAAGCTGTTACTGTGAAGCAGCCTGCGTGAAATACGCTTTTTATGTCTACCAGCTCAGCACATTGAGGTTAAAATTCAGTCTGCTTTAAGGGCTCCCTGTGAACTCAGGCATGTCAGGTGGGCTGAGGACACAGTGCAGCGCAAAGATTTTGCTAGAAATTTGAAATAATCATTATTTTCTGAGATGCATGAACCCGTGACCCCACACCAAGTAAGCACCCAAACTGTCACTATTCCTGCATAGAGTATATAAAGACTATATCTCCTGGACCTTTGCGTCTGTATAACTGAATCTAATCTATTAAGAAGAGTCAGCTGAAGCTTGTTAGTGTAACCATGACCCGATGAATTCCTTCCAATGCATGTCTTGCTGGTGCTGTATTTATTTAATAACCAAATAATGAAAAACATGGGATTAAAATTGCAATTATCCTTGTTTTCAGTGAAAATGCTTCATTACCTTGTATCTTTTAGCTATATTAAAGCCGATTGAGGTGTGCAGTTTGCGAAGGCAGATGGGACAGAAATCCAAGGGCCTTCGATCAGACTCCTCGAGGTGGTTGGAGCCTTGCATGACACAGCTCAACCACTGGCAATGCCTGATTCCAAACATGTGGCCGATCTCGTGGGTCATGGTCTGGAGAGAAACATTTAACATTGCAGTGAAGACTAAAAACAGAAACAAATGTGAAATGCTATATTCAGTATCGATACAAGATGATGAACGATGACCATTGGCAGGCAAACTCAAATTATATAACTTTAGCGAGCTGAGATGTTTCTTAGTAACCTTGCAGGATCGAAGGAGCAGAGTGCTGGTGATGGGCGGAGTGTAATATCCGTCAAACACAGAATAATCCCCCTGCCTTGGCTCAAGATGTTTCTTCAGCCTTCCAGCATAATGTCTTGTATAGAAGTTGTCATCATATCTGGCAAAGCTGAAAATGCCCATTCCTGTACACATTTAAAAAGAATGTGAGCACAAAGGAATAACTCCCCTCTAATCTATTTCACTTTAGCACCATCTAGTGGTTAGTCAGTCACATTACACCACACAAAAGTAAGCATCTCTTTTGCAGTACTCGTGGAACAAATTGTATCAAATTGAATTTCTGTATGAATAACCTAGCCCTTTGCTTAGTGAGACCTCACCCTTTGTGAGAGAAGCTTCTCCAAAGACAAAGTTCCATGATTCTTTGGGGTAGAGGTCAATCATTGTGATTCCAACAATACAAAAAGCATCTTTTGGTTTCCGCTTCTCCAGAAATCGGAGCAGGTCGCCTTAATTTGAAGAGAAAAAACAATACTGGCAAAGCAAATCACACCAACTCAGACTGAGGCTGCATGGAAAAAATCCAAAACCACCAAGTGATACGAAACAATGTTAAATGTAGGTTTAAAAAAAAGAAAAAAAGAAAAGTGGTTACCGGTGAGGATTTGAAGGTTGTACGAGTTACTGTTGACCCTGAAAGAGCATCCTGTTTCACACACAGTAACTGCTGGAAGCAACTTCACAGAAAGCCCATAGAAGAAGGCCTGACAGTAATCTCGCAGCCACTCCACATACTGGTCTGTCTGGGCCCTAACTTCTCCAAATGAACCTACAACAAATGCAGCACAGAATTAAGGCCAAGCAACCAAGTGGCATGCTGAATTTGGAGACCACACCATTTTGTGGTACACACTGGACATGCCTCAACCATTTGTAATGCCCAAAATTAAGAATATACTTTTTGTTGCATGTGTTGCTCATTGAGACTAGACATATTTTAACTTCTCATACTTACAAGTCTATGTTCCCTGCTAATGAGCACCAACTGAACGCTACTGAATCCTGTGAGAAATAATTCACAACCACCCACATGTACGCCACTAGAACTGAGAGAAACAGTTGTTCTAAGTACACTGGATGCAAATATGCTCACCTATGGTTTGAATATAAATGGCACTGTGGCTTTCATTTGGGGTCTGGCGATAAGGGTATCTGTAGAAAGTCTCGAAGTCTTGGGGCTCCTCGGGGTGAGCAGGGATCCAGTCAGAGTCAGAGTGCACGGTGATGGGTTGGAAAAGAGAACCTGGCTGCCCTGCGTGGAATCCTTCCTCCAGAAGACACTTTTCTTCTTTTGTGTACTTACTGTAAATTTTAGTTAAATCTTGAGAATTAGAGACCAAAGCTATTCTGAGTTTCTCTGGAGCGTGCTGGATCACCTTCATCTGCGGGAGAGATATGGATTAAGATATGGATTCTTTTTGTCCCTTTTACATTTTGGGGATCTTGCCCCTGTGGATGCATGTGGCAAGGAAAAGTTTGACATTTTGAGAAATAAACTTATTTGCTGAGAGTTAGACAAGAGGAATGATCTGCGCTTGTGTTTTATAATAAACTTTAAGCCACCACGAGACATAGTAAACTAAACTAAAACTGAAGTGCAGATTTTCATCTTTATTTCAAGTGTCTGACAAAAGTATTGCATTAAATGTTTAGGTATTACAGTCATTTTTAGACATAAATTCCAGTTTCATAGCCTCAAAATAAATAAACATAATAACATAATTTGAAGTATAGGATTGTTTTTAATACTTGGATGGAAATCCTTTGCCATCAGTGACTGCCTGAAGTCTAGAACCCATGCTCTATTGTGTTGGGATGTTGGTGACAGACTGGGCCACTGAAGAATATCGAATGTCTTTACCTTGAGAAACTCTCAGGATGCGTCTGCAGTTTGCTTTGGGTCATTATCCATTTGCACCATGAAGTTCTGTCTGACCAGTTTTGCAGCATTTGGCTGAATCTGAGCAGGGAGTATAGCCCTGTATATGTCACAATCCATCTATCTAAAGTCACATTATCAATAAACACTAGAGACCTGATTCCACTGGCAGCCATACACAGTGTGGTATTTATACTGTAAATAGTCCGGCCTGTTAAGGTTCAACACACAGGCACATCATGTACATTGTATATAGTGTTATTATTAGTAGTATTAAGGTTAATATTGTTTGTTGATTTTATATATATTCTTTTCTTAATAGTGTGAATTATTATATCTTTATTTATATTTATAATAACTGCGGCTGCTGTTACACCCAAATTTCCCCTCTGTGGGACAATAAAGGCTGTTTCTTCTTCTTCTTCTTCTTCTTCAAATCATGAGCTGTTAGTCTCTTCAGCTGTACTTTTCTCTCTCCATCATTCTGATACAAGTTAATCCTGGTTTCATCTGTCCAAAGGTTTTTGTTTTTTTGGAAGCATCTATAACTATGCACGCTGCTTTAGATGTTTCCTGGCAAAATCTAATCTGGCTTCTTGTTCTTGAGTGTAACCAGTGGTTTGCGCCTTCTTGTAAACCTTCTGTATTTACATTCACGAAGGCGTATATTGATTGTACACCTTGACAGTTATAAACCTACCTCCCCAACTGTTCTTGATTTGGTTAGATTCTGCAAAGTAATTTTTCCTTAAGCATGGAAATAATTTTGTCATCATCCACTTTAGTTGTCTTCTGTGGTCTTTCAGGCACTTTTGGTGTTGCTGAGCTGGCCAATGCATAACTTCTCATTAAGAATGTACCAGATTATTGATTTGGCCCCTTGTAACTTTTGGTTTTTTTTTCCATCTCTCCAATAGATTTATTTGGGTTTTTCAGGGTCCAGTGTACAATAATGAAGGAACAATAATGAGGTAACAGGCCTCACCTGGCCAAGAAATTGCTTTTGAGTCAGCTGTCCAATACAAAGGGCTGTAACGCCTAAAAAGTTAATGCAGTTCTTTTGTTAAACCCCCAGAGTCAAAGAGGAAAGCCTGCACTTCAATCACAGCTTGATTCTTTGATTTAAAATCCATTGTGGTGATATACAGAGGCAAAACTACTAAAACTGTGTTTGTCCAAATATTTATCTACCAAACTGTAAATATATCAGGTAAGTCCAGTCCAGTCAGCAGCTAGAAAAGAAATCAATTTTCATTCATGAATATAAATGGCAGCAAATTACAGTAAATATAAACTGTAAACCATTCCCTGTAAGTGCGCTAGCTTAATGCCATAAAAAATACTCCTTAGTATTTTCTAAAGAGCAGTTAGCAAACGCAGGTTCGCATTTTCATTCGATACACAATAAAATAAAAAACAAAACATCTTTTTTATGGCAAATAGGCTGTCATATATCCGTGGGAAATGACAAAAATGAGAGAATACCTTAACTTGCCCATAAAGCTGGTAACACCGGAAGCCATGTGTAATTACGTCAAGTAAACAGAGGGGCGGAGCTAAGGAAAGAGCTCGCTCTTGCGGTTCTCCTCCGAAAGACTTCAGTGTCACTCAGTATACCGAAAACATTAAAATCAGATTTATCGTTAATTTACTTATCTGATTTCTCGCATCCGACTGCTGCAAACTAAGGAGAACAATTCAACGCGCTTAGTGGCAAGAAGACGTAATACGAAAGCGGAAGAACTTTCTGTTAGAGCAGCTAAAGTAGTTAGCTAGACAAGCGGCTACTCAAACGGTAGCAGGCAGCAGCTAGCGGGCTAGCTTGCTCCTTTTGCTGTCATGCCTGAGGTTCCTCGAGATTTCACTGCGTAAACGAGAATAGCTAGCAGAGTGCTTGTTAGCTTTTAGTCTTTCGGCAGCAGTTTGTGTCCCCGCCGAGACGCCGGCAGAGCGGACTCGGCTTGGAACGTCGACACACACAGCTGAGGCTTTCTAGTGGCTACCGGTGCTTTTTCAGCCGGCTGGAGATAGCTCACTTTACACAGCCTGGACTTCCCAGTGAGATGAGAGAGAGCAACACTGCCAAAGCATTTAAATAAGACATCTTAACCCGGCTGACAAGGAGTGTCAACCTTTCTCTTTGCCAAAAATAAGCATCCGTCAAGACTGCAGAAATGCTGACTGACAACAGGTAAAGAAGAGAAGATTAATTTTCACAGTATTTCACAATTATTTACTATAGGCTCACTGTCATCTTATAAAAAAATAGCACTGAGCAGTTGTGTCATTGTAATTCAACACTGTGGCTAAGTCACATATTGCAGTAATCCAAGAACTAGACAAACAATTCATAGCTTTATACAGAATCCAGTAACGGTATGTAAATCTGTATGGTCTTATAGTGGGAGCGCCAGATGCCTGTTCATGTAACTGCTTCAGTCTGTGCTGCTATTTTTGGTTCCTCTTCATGTACTCTCTTTCTGATACTCTTGGCTTCCTCCGCCCAATCTCTCTCCCCCTCCCTGCATCATTTCTGTCACACAATCTCTCTGTTCCTCGCATTGCTGGTTTCCACAGGAAGAGACACCTTCGCTGTGACAGCGAGGAAGACCAACAGCTGAGGCCTCAGGCCAAGAGGTCAGGAGGGGGTCCCTCTCTGCTTGTGTCAGATTTGGACTCAGAGGTGAGACACTTACATAGACAATGAATTTACTTCTGATTGTTTGATAAAACTCTGTCTTTGATCTTATACTGTAAAGCTTGTTGCATTTTTGCAGATAGAGCACATGTCTTGGGCTCAAATGCAGCGTACCACTGTCAGTAGCTCAGAACATCTTTTATTCACAGCCTCTGCATCCATCTGTGAAGCTGCTGTTCAGACCCCATCTCTGTTCTGTATTTGCAGTCTTCCAGCAGTGACAGCAGTAATGGGATCAGCAGTCCAGAGAGAGCAATAGTGGCCACCACCAGGCCGTGCATACACAGTCAAAATAGCTGCATCACCCAGGACCCCGTCAGCCCAAAGCCTGAAGACTCTGCCAGCTCCTTGCAGCATTGTTTCCATGGCGACGGAAGAAGTGTCTCATATGACTACATCAACAGAGTCCTGAGGGAGGCGCACTTCAGCAGTCTGCAGACCAGAGGCCGACCAGGCTCGACATGACCGTGACCTCTGACACCCCGACTCCCCTCCCCCCAATGCACACCTCTCCTGACCTTTTTGTCCCTCATGCATCAGTGTCAACACTGCTGGCATGATGGCTCCTCCCTGAAAGCCTCAATAACACCATCGGGTCAGGTGTAAGGGGATGATGTGTGGGGACTAGGGTTGCAACAGTATGAGATTTTCACAATACTGTCTCTGAAAATATCATGGTATTACACAGTTATTATCATTATCATAACAACTCTTATAGGACTTGTTTTGGTTTAAGTGTACATGGTATGATAACGTTCTGTTGTCATACCGTGGCATACTGTGAAAACCGTATACAGCTGCAACCCCAGTGGGGAAAGTTTATGGATTCTGGCTCATCCCCCACCTCAACATGTACCATTTTTGAAGATCATAAGCACATCCGCCTTTCCATGGCCCAGCCACTGTGGTTTTTTTTGTGCTGTATTGATGTGTATGTGTGGATTTTGTGTGTATGTGCGTGCGCGTGTGTGTGCATGCACCCTGTGCACTTTATGAAGAGGTCTCCTTTTTACATGTGTGCGTTGATGCGTGGACATTTTCATTGGTGCTAATCACAAGCAAAGTGTGATGAAGATGATCCAAAGTGCTTGCAAAACTAAATAAAGCTAAGCACTTTACTCTGTAAGTCTTTCTGTTTACTCTTGACTGGGACAGTCAGTCGCATGTTTCCATCAGTGAAGTGGGAGTTATTGTGATCCCAGGGGAAAAAAAGCAAGTCGATGGAGGCCAACAGATTCACTCCTAAGGAGCATGATCAATATAATCCATTAAAGAATATTTTAGGCTTTATTTGTTTTCTGTAGCCAAAGCTATAAAGTTATACTTGTTGCAGTTGCTCTCTAAATGAATCTAAAGTGTCTAGGTGTGGCAGGTCACTGGGTTTAAGATGATGGAGCAGAGATTCCTCATGAGTACTTTTGGCTAAAATCCAACCTTAGATTAAACGGGTTAATTATAGGTCTGTAAGGAGGCTCTGTGGAAAGTCCAGCTCAGGCAGCAGTGCACGCGGCACAGTGCTTCTAACATAAACAGACTCTTTAAAATAATTTAGAACCCAGTGTTTACTTGTTCCACATTTTCCACATTGTGTATCTGTGTGTCATAAGCCTGTCAGCCATACTTGTTTATGGGTGGTTTAATATGACCAGTACACTGTGTTTGGAATAAAATAAGATGTAAGCGTGATTCATATGTAATTTCCCAAATCATTTGAAATAAAGTGTTGCCAAAAGTGGTCTGCAACATGTTGCATAAAAAAAAAAAAACGCACGCACACACACACACACACCAAGACTATGGAGTGGTTAGTGCTGTGACAAAAATACAGCATGCTTTATTGTCCTCCTGCATCTTGGAACAACATGGCTTGTGTTCACTGAACCAAAACACAACAGTGGTGTTCATTATAGTAGCATCAAGCAGAATTACGATTTAGGCATGTAGTTTGAACTGCATTCTGCTGCAGTAAAGAATGTAACTGAAACAATGAAGGCAAACCTTCGCTGAATCTTTCAAGATGTTTCAGATGGCTGCAGTGAGACGACGCAGAGGATTTATCAAACAGTCCATACTCAAGTTAAGCAGACAATATCTCAATAATTAACTCCTGCATAAGTTCCCTCATAGTTTTAAATCATGCACTCTACAACAAAAACTCTCATTTTAATGAGCACAGGGCAGACATAATAAATAGATTTGTAAATTAACACTCAGAACATTTACAATGACTTAATAGCTTAGTACCAAAAATAATGGAAGACAACTCTCATTTGTAGATTTGAATTCATAAGAAAAGCGACTGTAGTGCAAATTTCAAATCGAGGGGCTCCCCCCTCAGAGGTTCTGGCCATGCTGCAGAGGTGGAAGTTGTTACTTAAAAGAAATCCTGAGATAAAACAACCATCAGTATTGCCCTGCAAAGCCAAAACGCAGCAACTGCAGACTTTATTAGATTTAAACTAAGACCTAAATCAGACTTTCTGCCGTTTTATTTTACCATTTAAGCATTATGATTCCACAGAAGTGTAATTTTGGGGGGAAAACAAAACAGTAACAGCAGTAGATTATAGTAAATGGGTTTGTAAATGATGCTGTTTTGGTGCTGCTCAGAGCAGATTAGCCCAGTTTAGCACAGAACGATTAGCTCCTGCCGGTCAGACTTTGTTTGGACTTTTATTTGATTAGTATTCCTTTATTCATGCTGGCTCAGCATTCCAGATATGGAATAAGCCTACTCCTAAACCATAAACTTTTTTCAATGTAAGTCTTTATTCATTAGTTATTTTAGTCTCAGCCTATGCTTAATCCATGTCTGGGAAATATGCAGAAAATATCTTATTTTACTGTTTTTCCTTGCATTGTAGATTAAATAGATATTTGCAGGTTTTGTGCAAAATTGTTGACAAAGGGGACCTATTATGTTTTTCCACCTATACCCCCCCCCCCCCCCCCCCCCCACACACACACACACACACACACACACACACACACATACACACACACACACACACAAAAATATAAAAAATCTAAGTGTTAATAATGCAATGGTGGAAGTTTCAAATAATGAGGTCAGTATTTGATGGGCTTCAGACTGCTCTAAACACTTTTTTTCTACTCTTGTCTCTGTATGACATCAGTGAGAGCAGATATCCCCAATAAGATCATCTCAGGCACACGGCCCTGGCTGCAAGCACGCAGGAATGAAAACCAGCTTGTTTGTGACGATGAGGATGAGCTGCACCAAGGCCTGTTTAATAAATAAGTATAATCTGAACTGAAATGTCACGCAAAGCTACACTAGAGTCTAGGATTCAAAATATGGAGGTGAAAAACAGTGTAATAAGTCCCCTTTAACAATTTGGTTTTATAAAGTAAATGTTAAAATATCTCATTTTCACAATTTCTGCAGTTATTGTTTTGTGACTTTGTAAGACCTCTTATTCAAGACAACTTTAGTCATTAAATACTTTTAAAATTCACTGCAGCCATCAAAGACCAGTCTTTGATGAGACACGCCATCAATGGACTGCCATGATCTGCAGTTTAAAAAGGGCTACAGTTATGAGCCCCAAATCTCTCTCTTGGCCCAATTTGCTGCTTAAAAACAGCTTCTGAAGAGGCACACGGATAGGAAAAGAAAACTGATTTAGAATCTGCCATCTATTTACAACGGAACCGATCAGATCTTGGTTTGGAACATTAAATAGGCTTCCAAAAAGATAAACACATAATGACATCATTGGTTTAAAGTACAACAGCTCCAGCTCTAAACAGTCGGTTGCAATCAAAAGTTGAGAAAGGAGAATGCTGATACTGACTGGCTGCAATTAGATGCAGAGGAACTGCAAACTGAGGAAGCATCCTCACTGGTTTTATTGGTGACAGCTGAAGATGAGTTCACTGAAAGGTCAGAGCTATACACAGTTTGAATCTCTCTTATGCTATCATCTGTTTTGTCCTCCACCTCCCCATGCGATGGTTCTCTTTCACACAGCAGCCTCCCTTTGGTCACCAACTCCATACCATTGAACAGAGACAGTCTGCTCTGGTGGCGTGGATTGCTGTGGGGTTCGCACAAAGCAGGAGTGCTTTTGTCTCGAACAAGCTCTGGATCTTCAGCATCCAGTTTCACCTCAGCTGTCCTGACTGGTTGTACCTGATCTTCCGCTAACTCCTGCTGAAGGGGAGAAAATTCCTCCTCTTTCCTGACATTGACGAGCTCCTGTGTGGAGTGGCGCTGTGCCAGATCCTGATTAGGAAGGGGAGATGGGTGCTTTGGTGGTTGAGTGACACCTGCAGATGAGATGTCCGGCTGATGAAGGTTGAAGCTGTCATCCAAGTGTTTTGGCAGTAAATTGTTGGTAGATGTGTGAAGCTGAGTCACTGTTGCCTGATGGCTGCTGTTCATTGCATCCTGCCTGGTAGCATGTTGAGATCCGCCCATCAAAGCCTCAAATTGTCGCAAGATCTGGTAAGAGGAGACAAGCAGAGAAAATTTTTTTAAAATGCACCCTTATTTTGATTATCATTTGGTTTTGTCCTTGCAGAGTGTAGCTCTCCCGTTCTGCTTTGTTTACCTTGGTGGCTTTGTTCGCTACAGGTCCCGGAGGCCCCTCACTCAGCTGGTGAAGTCTAAGCTGTGTGGCTCCAAACATTTGTTCCAGAGAGAGAAGGTCAGAGGTCATCAAGCATGCGACAGCACACAGCGCTCGCTGCAAGAGTGGACAAATGACACTATAAATCAGAGAAAAAGCTAAATATAAAGAAATCTGATTATTGGTGAAGTCTTTTCATGGTTACCATCTTAACGGTGTAGGAGGGATCCTGAAGTTTGCATGAGAGCAACTCCACCACAACCTCACAGTTAAGAATGGAGCACCTGACAGAATTAAAAAAAAAAAAAAAAAAGATTGAAATCATGTCAGAAATCCCAACAATTTACTGCATCACAATAACCAAAACAACCTGTAACAAACTACTTAAAGTAGAATAGTTCCATAAATTAAAATTTACACAAAAGAATGAGCACAATTAAATAGAAAATAAAGGAAAGTGACGTAAAAGAAAAGGTCAATTAATGTAAGATGGAATAGAATCAGAAGCTCGATAAAAATTAAATAAAAAGAAAAAATTAAACAGCTTGTTAAAAAACAACAGCCCAAGCTGCTGTGTTCTCAGTGGGATTTTAGTGCACTGACTCTTTGATGAAGTGTTGACTCTCCTCTCTGGAGAGGAAAACTTTAGAGCCTACAGTCAGTTTATTGATGAGTGCCATCTCCTGACCACAATCCCCCAACTGCAAGGCCTCCACCCTGGAAATTACAAAGTATTAGAGGGAAGTAACAAACATGAATCAAGCATGGGCTATCTATGCTTATAATGCTCAAGAACATGATATATTGGATGGGAAAACTGATAGTGCTGGCAAAAAGTTTATTCTCAAGTAAATTAGGTAACCAGTAAATGATAAATTATACAAACTGCACACAGGACATTCAGAGAATATGCTGTTAGGTCCTAAATGTGACTGCACTGGAATAAAAACTGCTGGTTTTACAATCTTAATCTCTCTTCTTCAAACCTTTTCAATTCTCTTTAGTTTCCATTTCTCATACGCATCACACAACAGGAGATTGTCTGCACTCTCGCTTCTGGAAATGCTCCATTACAGATTTGTACAGGCGCAGGGTAAAGTCTGTTTATCGTCCAGTCCAAGTCTCTGCTACTCTGCTAACGTCGATAAAAGAACAGGGCTGCATGCGACAAAGGTTCAACTTTGACACTGACCGATCTGATAGGTCCGCGCTGCTCTCTCTGCTGGCCCCTGACTGGCTCCCTGTGCCAGCTGACTTGCTGCCCACCGAGGCCCTGCTGTTGGCAGCGATGTCCTGAGAGGAGTTGTGAGAGGAGCTGTTGCCACTGTCCGTCTCTTCCCAGCCGCCTCCAACCTGCCCCGGGCACCACTTAGTCACTGTTGAGGTGAAGACACATGAGGAAAAACGTATTTTTATAAACACCTGGTTGCTACAAAGGTTTTAGTTTTTTCCCCCACTCCTGCATCAACAAAATGTAACTGCACTGGCTTCCTTTCTGACCTTTCGGTCTACAAGCAGGCAGGTTATAGGCACACGCTGGCACAGCCACCTCTATGGGTACAGAAGGCGCAACTACTGCCCGGTAATGGTTATCATGGAGACGGATGCCCTGGTGCTCAGTAGGAGGAAGGACAGCACTGGCCACCACCTCAGCAGCTTTCTGGATCTTATCCAGAAGTGAGTCACTCCCTGGCAAAAACCACAGGTACAGAAATTTACACATAGAATAAGTTTGATGTGTGCATACTGTGAACCTGTGCTTCACTCACCTGTCCCCTGCTTTCTTGGACTGTATCCAAAACCCTGCATTCCTGACCTGTGGGATGTTGCTGATCCCATACCTAAACAAAACAAAACAGATGACTCATTGTACACACAGCGCCACTGAATGACTGACGCTTGCATCCCTTCTCCAGTGGCCCAGTCTCTTCTATTACTTGTTTATTACATGGTAACTGAAGTAACATCTAGTAAAATGGTGATGTACACATTTTTGCATACTGGATGCAGTATATATATATATGGATTCTTTTAATCAGCAAAATTCTACCTTCTAATTTTAGGTTGTGAACTGGCCTGGGACAACAGAGGAAGAGTATTTTATTGTGCTAATTAAAACCAACCATCAGGTGGGATAGGCTCCAGCCCCCCCGCGACCCTGAACAGGATAAGCGGAAGAGGATGGATGGATAATTAAAACCAAATTAAAGGATTAATGAAATGGAAATGATGGCAAAACTCAAGAGTCTTATCCCCTTAATGTCATTCTCTTGGATTTTAGTCTGTAATATTGATATATAATATTATAAATATATCATATATATAAATATAATATTATAGGTGCTACACAATCCCAGCACACTGGCACTGGTTTCTTGAACATGACCGTGAGTTCACTGTATTCAAATGGCCTCCACAGTCACCAGATCTCAATCCAATAGAGCACCTTTGCAATGTGGTGAAACAGGAGATTTGCATCATGGATGTTCAGCCGACATATGTGCAGCAACCGTTTGATGCTATCAGGTCAATATGGACCAAAATCTCTGAGAAATGTTTTCAGCACCTTGTTGAATCTACGTCACAAAGGATTAAGGCAGTTGTATCTAATAAATTGGCCAGTGAACGTACATGACAGTGTCATCTAATGATGAGTGCCGTTTATGGTCATAATCAATAGGTTGTTTATGTTATCACTTACCCATTGTTGGGGGGGCTAGGTTAAATGAAGAGATACTGTTTTTGGAGGTAATGACATCTGTGAAAAGTAAGCGGGCCACTTCCTGTAAATGTAGGAACAGCAAAGAAAACAGCACTCATTTAAACTACTTTCCATTTATGTGCAATTAACTATATTGAGATGATAATAAATTACAACCCGTGTCGTACCTGTGCTGTGCTCCTCACTTTCTCATAAAGTGCCGTGCCATGGATGGGATCAGGAGGGCCACTGTAAACTTATTGAATAAAAATGACCCAAAGTAAATATTCAGGTAAGTTAGCAGTGGCAAAATAATGAGAGTTGAAAGCACAAGTTTTGAAAGTCTAACCGGATGCTTGCTGGATAAAGGTGGAGTTCCTTCTGAGTTCTGTGAGGAAATGGTTCGACCCATGACCACAGAGGTGGACAAAGATCTTCAGCACCTGAAACACCAGAAGCAAGAAGAGAACCCAGACTAACTCATAAACTGAAATGAGAACAGCAATGTGTGTTTTTTCTTTTTTTGTTCGTTTTTTTTTTTTTTTTTGGCATTTTACAGGTTCGTTAAAGAGACAAAAGTAATGCTCTCACCTTCAGTTTGACATGACAGGACTCTACCTGCAGCCTTTCCAGGAGGTATTCCAACAAACACTGACCACAACCTGAAGACTCATGGGAGATTTCTACAGTGGGATTATAATTAAGGATATAACACTTCATCATATAGTAATTACTCTGTATGCCTGAGATTCCCATGGTTAGAGCAATAGATCTGGGTTCAGCAGGTAAAAACTTCTATTGCAGCCATGTTCAATGTATTTATCTATCAGTGAGTATATAAAACCATAGCCATAGCCTACTTATATAGCTATAAAACGCTACAGAGTCTAGCGCGGGTAGGATCTTTGCAGATGCAGCCAAAGGATACTTCCAATCTCCTGGAAAATGTAGCCGGGACAGGGGTTTTCATCATCTGCCGTAGCCTTCATCAGGGTGGGCACCTTCAATAAGGTAGATGAAATTGTGGTTTGACACTTTAGTTGACTGCAAACTGAGGCTTAAACCAGTGCGCAACATTAAGCTTTAACGAAACAACGTGACATGTCCGGTGAAACACAGAAAGTAAAAAGCCAAATATGTTGTTTAAGGTTGTTAGCTAGCAGGCTAAAAGAAAGCTATGATTTCGCAAAACCTAACTGAGTTAAAGAAATACGTCACCGCTACGTGATATTTAACATGCTCTTTTCAGCTGCTCGTTGTTCTTTTTTTAAAAAATTAACGACTGTGGACATTACTTACTTTCTGAAGAAAGGCTAATCGCTCCATAAATGTTGCCATGATTTAGCAGTCCCAGCTGTGGGTTACTCATCTTCCCTCGGGGTGTACGACGGGAAGGCGGGGCTTGAGGTGACTGCTAGCCAATAATAAAACACCAAGCAGAAATCCTTGATTCTTATTGGTATTCTGCTTAACCCAAGGGTTAAAAGATAACGAATCACCATTGCAAAAGCCATTGCAAAACCGGTTGATTGACAGGGAAATGAACGAATCGCAATTTCAAGATTTTTATGGGTGTCAACGGTGGTAAATATGGCGCTGCCCAGAGTTGTCATCATCGCGTCGTCTGTTAGTTGATATGTAAATATAATTTTAATGCGTTTGCGTTGTCGTTGATTTTAAGAAACTGCGAAACAGCGCTGGCTCAGAAATAGTATTTATTTTCTATGGTTGACTTAAAAAATTAACGAGAGATTAAAAACCGCGTGAGCAGCGCCATGTCTGGGTCATCTGTCTGGAGTCGCAGCAGAGAGAAAATGAGACTTTTCCCTGAACTTTTTGCACAATGTGCGGACGAGGTAAGTACAGGATGAATGGATGTTGCTGTTTATTAGAAAGACAGGATGATGCTTTAACTGGGTTTAGATTCTTCCCATCACAGGCGATCATACCTGACTGCTTCTGCACTCAAAACCAGCCGGCATGTCCACAGCAGCTGCCAGGAAGGGACGTCCAAAATATTTCTCTGTTTATGTTTTAGACTATATTCACGTGGTGGCATGCAGTTAAAAATGTAGGCTACAAAAAGGCATGCCAGTTATTTTTTTCCAAATCAGATGTATATTTATTATTATTAGATCAATATATTTAGGTAGATTGAGGTATTTATTGGACCATGGATTATGGTGGATTTAGGTGAGTTTTACTGGGAGTAAAATTGATTTACATTCACAAGCCTTGTGTAGGGGATTAAAATGTTTTCCCCAATGACAGGAGTTTAAAAAAAAAAGTCTTATTGTGTGTGTTATTCAGGCAGCACTGTATGGAAAGTGTGTAGCAGCTACCACGACAGGCAGGCAGGAGCTGAAGAAGGATCTGTGCGCCAAAGAGTTTGAAGCACTGAAGGTCTGCTTTACAAATGCAGTAAGTGACAAAGTCAGCAACTGTCATATAGAAAGCAGCTCTGTTTAATGGTAATCATTAACCTTTTTTTGTTGTTGTTGTTATTACAGGCCAAAAAAAGAGCCAAATGAATGGAAAACATCCTGGCTTATCTGGACCAAACTCAAGAAAAAGTTGATTGACTTTTGATGTCTGGCACATAGCATTACTCATGTTGTTGTGGTTGAGATAAGCCATTTAGTATTGCTACACTCTTTAGCATGCAAGACTGTTATATTAAAAAATAAATAAATAAAACCCAGATTTTATCTGTTTTGATAGTTAAGCTTTATTAATTCTCACCAGCAAAATGTACAGAAATACCATGCACATAGAAAAATAGTCACAAAAATAGACTCTTTTATAAAGCAAAGGTCCATTGTGCAAGCCAATGACTATTTAGAGAAGGTAGATACGTACAAAACAATACAAAAGACCAGATTTCCTTCCATTTGTCTTCATAACAATCTTAGTGTATCATCAAATAGGATAATTTAGTGGAAGAAAAAGATCACAAATTGAGGAAAAACTGCACATTTAGTCTGAATAAAACATTGTATGCTGCAGTATACTGAGTGGAAGGCACTAATAAATCAACCTGGAAGGAATAATAAAAGATGGAATATTAGAAACTACAGTTATGGATCCAGATGGTCTGGTTCAAGCTGCTCCGTTGTCCACAGTTTATCAAAAAGTAAGGCTACTCTATATCTCAAATCTCCAGAGTGCGGTTAAATACATCACTTTGAAAGCACAATGCAAAAACAGTTATCGAGGGGCCAGAAGCCACATTTGTGGTAAACGTAGGTTCTAAAAGAAAACATATGGATCACAATTAAAAGCATTTACAACATTTACATAGACAAGCACAAACATTTCCTATCGAGGCAGCACACTTCACAAGCTGGTGAATGAAACCGGAATTCAAGTGACTCAAATGCCAAAACTCTCCACAGAAAGGTATTTGCATAGATGTATTTACACTTTAAACAATGACCTCTTCAAAATTCCCTCTGGAGAAAAAAATAAGTTAATATTTACATACACTTTTGCTCGTTCATAAAGACTTTGGATTATTCGAAGATTACACAGCATCAAGAAAAACAAAAGGTTCCAGTTCATAACAATTCTGAAGGCAAAAAGAGAATGTAAGGCAGCAATATGATGGTCCACAGTATTTGGAGGTTCTGCAGGTCTACAGTGTGTGCTTGACTGCTAAATAAGTGTGTGTGTTATTTAACTTCATCATCCTCTAAGGCCTGTTTAATCTGCCGTGTGTGTACCCTTGCCCCGGCCAGTAGCTGCCCCTCCAGGGCTGCATGCAGGTCTGACCCCCCCAGCTCCAGCAGGGGCTCCAACCCTAGAACCCCCCTGGACACCTCAGTGTCCACCAGGGGCCCTCTAGCTTCTCTGAGTGACCTACGCCTCCGCTTCAGATCTGTCTCTCCCTGGTTCCTGGCCTTCTCGTGGGAGCCCTGAGGGTGAGCCTCGGCATCTGTCTCACCTTCTCTGGGGTCTGCCTGAGCAGCAGCATTTTCTTTGAGGTCTCGTCCTCCTTTCTTCAAAGCCTCACCATCCTCTCTCTCACCCCCCTGTGCAGCTTTTTCAGCATTTCGAGCTTCTACGGCTTGCTGCAGCTGAAGCAGCCTCTCCCGAGCCTCCGCCGCTTCCTTCTCTTTCTTTGCTATAAGAAGTATTTCATTGTCTACTTTTTGTATGTCCTGCTCGAATCCCTCTTTTGCAGCTTTCTCCTGTTCAAGTTTCTCTTTTAATGCTTTTTCTTTCTCCAGCTCTCTGATCAGCTTCTCTTTTATTTCCCTTTCCAGTCGTTCTTTTTCCACCTTTTCTCGAACTTCTTTCTCTATCTTCTCCTTCTCCAGCTCTTGTTGTTTGGCCAACATTTCCTGTCTCTCCTTTTCTATCTTTTCTTGCTCTATTCTTTCCTTCTCCAGCTCCTGTACTTTGGCCAGCTTTTCTTTTCTCTCCATTTCTAGCCGTTCTTTTTCTAATCTTGTCTGAACTTCTTTCTCCATCCTTTCTCTCTCTGCTCTTTCCTTCTCCAACTCCTGTTCTCTGGCTAGCTTTTCCTCTGTTTCCCTCTCCAGTCCTTTTTTTTCCTGTGTTGCTTGATCTTTACCGAGTTTGTCAACAGCCTCTTCATCTGCTAGTTGGGCCACCTGATCATTCTGAGCTACAGGTTCAGGTTTTTTCTTTCCCAATGGCACTCCCCTCGCCCCAAGCTCACTTTCCTTATGAGATTCTCCTGCAGGTGCAACATTGGCATCCTCCTTGTAAGCTGCTGGAAAAGCTACTTTTGCAGGGTTGACTTCAGCACCTTTATCTCCTGCCTGAGCTTGATTCTGGGCCAAAGCAAGAGCCTCATTTCCTCCATTCTGTGGAGCTCCAGCTCCCTCCTTGGGCTGCTCCTGTCCAGGCTCCTTGGGCTTTGCGTCTCCAGCTTCCATTACCTCTGCATGTCCTTGGACGCCTTTCTCTGCATCATCTTCAGCAGCGGCTCCTTAAAGTTACAAAAATATCACATTTAAATTCAATTTAAGTTGAGTGCTACCACCTATCATAACTGTACAACTTGTTGTGACTGCAAAAACTATGGTTATATATGCACCAGCAGGTTGTTTCTGGTGGATTTCCTTGTGTTGTTCCTCTATGACAGCCAGCAGTTTTTCCTGTTGGTCAAGAAGCCTTTTCTGTTGTTCTTGTTGCTCCTTAATGACCTGCAGAAGCACCGCGTGGTCCAGCTGACCCTCTACATGGAAACAAAACATTCAAAGACATTCAATTAAAATAAGTAACAGCCTGCTCAGAGATCAGTGCTTTAGTTAGGAAGTTTAATTTAAAAAAAAAAAAAGAAAGAAAGTAAGACCAGTCTCTGGGTGTGAGGGCGGCAGAAAAGGAAACAATAATCCACGACTTATGGATTCAGTTAACATACTTGTCTAGATTGTAGCCTTAAATGCAAACTTGAACAGGGAGTTACAGGGAGATGGGGACACACACAGACTATGTTAAGGGGCAACGTGAGTGGGTGGTTTAGTTTACTAGTTATATATACATACATATACACATATGCACGGACTGTATATGCAAGTATTAATATAAAAAAAGATGAGCCATTGTGTGAGTGTTTGAAAATTTGAGTAATTAACAAATTGAGATAAACTGAAGAAGAGGCAAGAGGGGATTCATACCTGCAACCAGCTTTTTTATCACTGCGATAGGGGTCCGGCAGAGACAGAAAGAAAAGATGGAGAGAAAATGAAGAGAGGGCAAAAGTAAACAACAGAATAAGAAAGTCAACAAAAGACCAGTGAGAGTATCAAGCCAAGTCGAGAAGTGAAAGAAAAACATCTTTCTTGTTTTACATCGTCAAGTAGGGAATAATAGACAAGAGCGGATCGTCAAGCTAAAACAAGCAAAGTGAGACGAAGGAAAGGCAGGAAGTGGGCTACATAGGAGACCACAGTAAATAGAGTCTTTTATATGAGTGTAAATTAGCCAATTAGAGGAATACTCGACCCAGTAATCAAAGAAGTTAAATTAAGTATTGTCATTTATTTATTTGTTCAACCTGTCCTGTAACCTGACTTAATAGTTAGATTTCCAATATTTCAATTTTCCATTTCAAGACTAAAGTCTGCATATAATTTAAAGTCTCATAATTTTACAAGTTTGATTTTATTTAATGTTCAATAACACATTTTTTCACATACTGACATTCCTGCAGCAGATCGTTTTGCTCTGAAACACCATTTTACCTCCAGCCTCTTTAAATCCCGCCCCTGGAAAGTTCAGTCTGCTCTGATTGGTCAGTTGGTAACACAAAAGCAACACAGCATTGGTTACATACAGCAAGTACAGCTTTCTAACCATTTTACATCTAAGTATAACAATATCAGCACACCTGGTGTCTTTAACTTACAAGCATGGTGATTTTGCCAGAAGATATTTGATATCTGTAAGTTAGAACATTAACAGTAAATGTACTGTGATTGTGGGGACTATGTGGCAATAAAAGTAATTCACTGGGTCTTCATCTTCTTTGACGCAGGGAATGCATGAAGACTTGTATTCAGTCGTGCAGGAAACAACAGAACATCTCGTGTGCTTTGCTCATAACGGAAACATTTTAAAG